>NC_133769.1:114447496-114456181 GCF_003597395.2 Chelonoidis abingdonii
TGGTAGGAACATCTCACCCAGCTATTATTAGTAAGTTTCACATGGGTGTGGTTCCATCGCCCTTGGTATTTGGAACAATCATACGTGTTACAGTTGGAATCATAGCAATCATATCCTAGGGATAGAGTCCAATCCCATCTGCTTTCCCCTACGTACACTCCCTCCCGCCTTGTCTGATTAAGGCAAAAGATGCCTATCCCAGAAGAATAGAGTCGCCATGGACTACTATCCTCTGTCCACATTCCTGTTCCATCGTGCACTATACTTAAGTTACTAACCCACCATTTGGGTTGCACCGGTTGGGCTACCCAGGGCCACTCGGTTAAATCTCCTGGACCTCCACATACCCAACACTTACTAAGATTAAAGGAACTCGCTACTGTTTCCCCTAATTGTAAAAACCTATTTTCCCAACCATAGCAGTAGTGGGGGTACATAAGCAGAAATATTATGGGTAACTCCATCATTTCTTTCTTTTAAACAGTCCTTTTAATCCGTCTAGTCCTTGATACTCCCAGGTGGAGTCTTCGCCTGTGCCACCCTGGGCTTCTGGTGCCGGGGCGGACAGAGGGATGGTGTCCTCTTCTGTTGACTCGATCACCTGGTTAGGGTCCAAAAACCGTTTTACCCGTGTATGGTGTGTCCACTTGTCGCTCCCAAGGATCTTCACTGCAGTCTGGCTGATGAGCGAGACAGTGTGTGGGCCGTCCCACCGTTGGGTGAGGGGGTCACACTTCCACTTCTTAACAAGAACTTGGTCACCGATCTGGAACGGGTGTACAGGCTGATCCAAGGGAAAGGCCTGGAAAGGTGCCGCGTATCGATGTAGCTGTAACAAGACAGATTGCAGCCCAGATACCTGCTTCCATAAAGAGTCCCATCCCATTTCCCAGTTTACATCCTCCCGGAATCCCGGGATAAGTACTCGGGGAGGAAACCCAAAGACCAGTTTGAAGGATGAAGGTTTAAGACCCTTACACAGGGCCCTTCGAATGCGGGTAAGGGCGAGTGGTAGAGCATCGAGCCACTTCAAACTAGATTCCGTACATATTTTAGTAAGAGTGTCCTTGAGAGTTCTATTCATTCTTTTTACCTGACCTGAGCTTTGTGGCCTCCAGGGTGTGTGTAATTTCCATTGTATACCGAGAACCACTTGTGAGGTAAAGTGGCTTCCCTGGTCAGACTCAATTACCTCGGGGAGATGGAAACGGGGAAATATCTCATGTATCAAAGCCTTGGTGACAGCTCGGGCCTGACAGTGTCGGGTGGGGTAGCATTCTACCCATCCAGTGAGCTGATCAACGAATACGAGTAGGTATTTATAGCCCCTGCAAGGGGGCATCTCAGCAAAATCAACTTGCCATTTCTGAAAAGGAAAAGTGGCCCAGGGCCGTCCTCCCATTGGGGCAGGAGGGCCGCACCCCTTTTGGTTTGTTCGTTGACATGAACAAACAGGACAATTACTAACCAATACTTTTGGGCTTCCATGTGTGCATGCCCAGCCCTTAGAGGACTCGAGCAGACCAAATCAACCATTTGCTCCGCGACCCTATATTTGTCCCTCTGCTATGTACGAAGCCGAAGAATTTCCTGAAGCACTGGTCGAGCGGACAAAGATCTCCCCCCCAGGGTAATTTCCACGCATCCTGAGGAAATCTTGCCTGTGCTCCTGCAGCACTGCGCGTGGCAAACTTCTTCACGCTGGTATCCTGGGGAGGAGAGGTTCTTAGCTGTATCTTGAAAACCACCAGAAGCCATGAGGCTCGGTCTTGGGCAGGTCCTCCATTTGCAGCTCTGATCAGCCCAGTTGATTATACCACACGCTGCTCGGCTCTAGGGGCTCTTCCATGGGCATGCGCACTCGTATCGACGGCAAACCCGGAGGGGAAGCATCAGGGCCTCAAGAAAGCGCTTTGTGAGGCTCCATCATGTGCAATCTTTTGGCCTGAAGCTGTAATAAACCGCTTCTTTCCCTCCACAGGGATCCCGTTGAGCGTTGTACCACCATGTAAGATAAACGACTAGCAGTATATTAGGTTAAGGAGTTTTCCCGTCCCCAACCGGAGAGACCTCTATAAGGCTAACTAGCTCCACTGCATTGAGGCAGACAGATTAGGGCTGAGTTTAAACTTGTTGGTACTCCACCTAACCCTTTAATCACTAACACCGCCCCAGTAAACCGCTGGCCATTATCACATAACTAGACCCAGTCAACACCGTATCCTTGATATCGGGATTGGGCCAGGGCAAGTCCGAAAGGTTGCAGGCGCGGGTTTAGTTTCCTGTTGCAACACTTTCAACATAGTCTATGAGCGGGGCTGGCCTCATGGATACGCCTGTTGGACTCAGGCAGAGTTAAGAGTAGTAGGTGGGGTTAAGGGAGCTACACTGTCCTAAAGGTTAAGTTAGGCGGCCGCAAGAGCACCCCACCTTCGTATCTAGTATGTCGACGGGATTTAGATGCTTTTCCCTGTGCCTGTTCCCAGCCTATTTGAGGCACCTAGCCCGTCCACAACCTTAGTATCTCACCCAGGGGTCAATTTTTTCAGAGCCTCCTGGACAAAGGAGGTGTTTGCTGCAAACGGGCCCGGGTAAACAGCCAGGGCCACCCCTTGGCAACAGGATCCAACACTTTTGAGTAATTATCCAATGTGCGTCGCTGCAGGTTGGTGCCTGACCGGCTCTGCATAGGACTCCAGCTGCCACCCTCTCCGCTGCTCGATGAACGGTATAAAGTGAACTGTGTTTCCGAGGATCTGGGAGGGCTAGAGCGGGAGGCCCGAACCAAGGATTCTTTAATGCTCTCGAAATGCTTTTTCCATTTCCGCTGTTCGCATGTCCAGTGAAGCAGACACTCCTAAAGTTAGGGACTTCAGAATAATGGTTTTAGACCTTCCCCCTGGTAGTCAAGGGATCCAGAGCCGACAAATAGCCAGTCAGTCCAGGAAGGCCCTTAACTCTCGGGGGTTCTCAGGGGTTGTGAGGGCTATCAAGTATAACTTGATTCTTTCTTTGCCCAAACTACGACTCCACTTGGCACAGATGATATCCCAAGAAAGGTAACCTGCTGCTTAACCAATTGAGCTTTTTCCTTTAAACCTTATTACCCCTGGTGCCCCAAGGTAATTAGGAGTTCTACATGTCTGTTCTTTGCAGGCTGCTTCGTGTTCGAGTGCTTAAAAGCGATCATCGCAGTACTGGGACTATATTGGCATGAGGATGGCTAGCCAGGAACGGGGCAAGGTCCCTTTTTAGCTGGCTGCCAAAAATCTTTGGACTGCACAGGTAAAAGTCCCTGTGGGACAGACAGTCCAGAGATACTGGGCCTGTGTAGTGAGTTATCTGGGTCTTCCCATTCAAAGGCAAAGAGCCTTTGAGATTCCTGACTCAAGGGGTATGGAAACGAAGGCATCTTTTTAAATCTATTACAGAGAACCAGCTGTGGTTTTTAGGGACCTGTCCCAAGATAGTATTGAGGGTTTGGGACTACTGGATAGGGGGCTTCTATTAACTTGTTAATTTGTCTCAGGTCTGGACCAATCATACTGTCCATTAGGCTTAGGCACCCCCATTATCGGAGTTATACATGGGGACATGCCTTCCGTGAGCCACCGCACACTCCAGAAACTTTGAATGAGAGGCTTCAACCCATATTATGGCCAATCCGAGTGGTCAACTTAAGGGGGGTATTGTCGAATCCGGACCGGGCTGCTCCTTCCTTAAGAGAACATATGTTACTGGTGAAGCATTCCTGGCTCGAGCTATCGCCTCCCTCTTACTGCCAACATACTTTGTTTGTGAACCCCGGCATGGTGATCTTTGTTACTCCCCTGGCACTCCGAGGAGAGATTTCTTAGCACTAAAAAAGGGCCATCTGGTAATTAGAGGTTTGTTGCTTTTCAGAAGCCTGAAAATCTCCATGGTCCCATTGATCGAACGAGATTCCGCCTGTAATTTAGTAAGGATGTCTCGTCCAAGTAGCGGCTGTGGGCAGGGAGGGGCTGCAAACAAACTGTGATAGGGAAATCTGATGATCCCCTATTTTCACTAGAAGAGGCAGGGTTTTTTCCAAAACTTGTAGTTTGTCCCTCAATTTCCCTGGACTGTGGCACGTCCCCGAGCTCTACCTCGGGGAGCCTTATTAAGGGGAGCAAACTAAGGGTAGCCCCAGTATCAATAAGGGCTTTCAATGGGGCGGCCTCCACTTTAATTTTTACCGTGGGATCCAGGCTGGCGGCTTGTGCCGCCAGAGGGGCTGCTGGGGGTCCCCCGGCCTCCCTATGGGGAAGATTCTTCCCCGAAAGTCCTGTTGTACTGTTGTAGAGGATGGGACGGGGCGGGTTCTATCTTTATGCTCCTTTCCTGTGGCCTGTCGCTGGGGGCATTCATTTTTCCCGTGTCCCTCCTCCCTACAAATAGCACTCTGATTCCGACCCAGACGGGGGCCTTTTCCCTTTCCCCGATGGCCCTGACCGTTTTCCCTTAGCTTTGGTCCCCCCTTTCCTCATATCCTTCCCTTAGGGCCATGGCTAAAAAACGCGGGCCCCTTTCTTCCGTCTCCTCATCATCCCTTCGGATCATACCTTCATGGCAATTGCTAACAGTTCCTCTATATTTTTTGCCCGAAACACCCCCTCCAACTTTTGCAACTTTTTTCCTAATGTCTCAGTAGGACTGTTCATAAAAGGGGGATTAATACCCGTTTCCCATTGGCATCCTCAGGATCAAGGTCTGTATATCTTTTTACACGTATACAGAGGTCCGTTTGCATAAAAAGCAGCTGGGTTTATTCATTCTTTATCCTGTTTTATTATATATAGCTTGGCCCAATTCGGGGTTTTTCTGATACAACGTTTCATTCCCTGTACTATGGCCGTGGTGTATGTCGCTATGCTGAGGCTGGCCATTTTATTCTGTGGCCAGTTGAGGGCTCTCAGGCAACTGTGCATCACCTCGTCCGAGGCTTTTCCAAGGTCAAAGTAACCGACTCTTGGGCTTTTGAGAGAACTAAGCGTACTTTCTTCCGCAGTTCTAGTAGAGTGTTAAGAGCAACCTCATGTCGCCCCAGGTAGGGTTATATGAGCCGTAATTAAGGTCTCATAATACGCTGTTAGCGGGGCGGGAATCTTCGTTGAAACGGGGGATTTTTGTTTCAGTTCCAATTATATAAGATCACTTAGTAGGTAAAGGGAACATATATCATATGAGGGTGCCCTCGAGCTCACCCGACATTGGGCCAAAACTCCAGTCCTCGAAGGGGCACTTGGTATACCGGCCAATCCTTTTTGGCCGCGATGGGCTAAATAATAATTTTTACGGTCCCTCAGGCTTATAGGTAGACGCCACACTCCACCAGTCTGGGATGTCATGGGGCCAGCCTTGTGTTGCCTCCTAGTGCAACTCAGCACCGGGGAGCCCTCTGAGAGGTCCCGAGTGGACTCCCGTTCGGAGGAGCTTTGGTCACTCGACTCATCCCATACCTGGTCGCTTAACTCATCCCCTATCTTTAACAGTTGTGAAACACTGTCATCCTTTAGGGAGGCGCGGAGGGGGCTTTCAGTCTGGGCTGCCAGGGAACGGGGAAGGCCAGGATACAAAGGGGGAGGGAGGCATCAGATCAGGGCAGAAGGAAATATAGCTGGGCGGGAAGGTTTCTTTACAGGAGGACAGGGTTTCTTACAGGGGCACGGGCCAGTAAGGTTTTTTAATAGTCCGGGTTCTACATTTTGCAACCATGGGGAGGATGGACACGAGATCCTGCCAGCTATATCTAATATAGGGATATTGGTCCCAATGCCCGTCCGGGTCACAATGTTATGTACCTAGCCTGTACAATTTCTGGCCTGAGTGTCCCCCCTCAGGGCCATTCCACCCCAAATGTCGATCCATTCAAGAGTACAAGAATTTTACAAGAATATCTTTACATAGCGCAATTCCATAATCAGCCTGGCGTCTAAACGCCTTCCAATTATTTAGCATACATCCACAATGGGTGTCCCGGAAGAGGTACTCTGACTGGACCCCATTGTGCTTTTGCCCAATTTTTATCGAGATAGTTGAAAAAGATAGGGATCTAAGCCCCAACTTAATATCCCACTGGGTCACGAGGTTCGGCTGACCCCCCTTGCAATCAAGATATCCTGGTCACCGGGTTTCCCTCGCAGAGTCTTGGGGCTGGAGTCATCTTAAGTCTCAGACCTGGTCAGGAGTGTCACTTCACACAAAACCCTCAGTCAATTACAATTTCATAGTTTCCAATAACATCATTAAGAAGAAAACAAGAATTACTCCTCCTAGGAACAGGAGCAATCCCTGGGGCTGTTCTAAGTCCCAATTTAATTATCCAGAATGGCCCCTGAACTCGTGGAGTTATGGAATATATCCATGGCCGATTTCCTTATTTGCTTAATAACACAACAACAAGACATTACATAAACCATAACAGTGTTAATATACCTTTCCCCCTTACACGGCCTGCTAGAGGGATATCCACTGTCCAACCCACACTTCGGGGGGCCATTATTCCTCAACCCAGGAAGGTAAACGCATCTTACCGCCCCGGAGTGGCCGCGTCCGGCAGTCAGACTTCCCAGTCGTCTCTTCATACTGGAGCCGTCTTGCTTCCGTGTCTTTCGGAGTATCTCTTTAGAGGGGACGCAGCCGCCCCGGCTGAATTGTGACGACCCCGAGCTCGAGCAAACCAACGCTCGGGGGGCCACTCCTTGGAATCGTCTGCTTTTGACAGTTTGTCCTAAGGTAAGCACTCAAGGTGTTGAGCAACTCCAGACAGCATTGTTAGCCAAACGGGCTCGTTTCCCCCTGGAGCTACTCAATTACCCCAAGGAGGCATGGAAGACAAGGAGACGGGTACCAAACTTTTATTCTCGGTCAGCTGAATGGGTGCTTTTTCCTCGGCTAGTGCCAAAGGAAGAAGACACACCTCACTGGCTCAGAACAGCCTTTATATACTAGGTTACAAACATCTTTACGTGCAGAAATTCTGCTAGCCCATGCATTTCTTGAATTCCTTTTACAGATAAGTTGGATCTGTTTAACATCTTTCTCCTTGGTATTTTGCCTACATGCATTTAAGAAGGGTTACATACTTGCAAAGATTAACTGGGATGATACTGGGATGATAAGCAGAGGATTGCCATAAGCAAATAGTTAACCTTTTCCTCTAACAGCATGACAACTACCCACATGACTTGTTGGGCATCCTTAAATTTCTTTGCTGTGGAATGGTAATTCCACTAAGCCACGTCTACACTGCTGTAGCACGGTAGCACAGATGCTTCTACAACAATAGAAGGAGTTTTTCAGTCACTGTAGTAAGCCAGTGCCCCAAGCAGTCGTAGCAAGGTCAGTGGAAGCATTCTTCTGTCAACCAAGTTGCGTCTACATCTGGGGTTAGGTCAGCATAGACACTGCATTCAGGGGGGTGGATTTCCCAACCCTCAGCGAAGTAGCTATGTTGATCCAAATTTTGTGTGTATACAAGGCCTCAGCTTCTGCTGCACTTCCTGGGTTGAGGTTTCTCCACTTGGTCCCACTAAGCTGTCTTTGCCCTTTAATTGGATTCCCCACAGATCTTTACCTCTGGCCCTTCCCTTATCTGTCTCACTCCACCACCCTTGAAGTCTTTTCCTTCCCAATGTTGACAACAAGATGGTAAGACAATTTGTGAATGGCTCCTTTCAAGCAAGACCACCTCACAAAACTCTCTCCTTCTTCTCAAACTCCCTTCACAATCTATTGAGTATTTAATCCCCTATGCATAAGTTCTCTCTTCTCCTAAATCAATTCTTCCCATCCACCCTGAAATTGAACTCTCCACCCAAAATATATCATCTTCCCTATTCCTCAGTCCAAAATCAGTTACTCCTTCTGGTACCTTCTAGGGCTCAGCTCCCCTTTATGACAGCTTTGGCCTGCTTCCTTCTGTTATCTGGGCATATCTATGCAGGCTCTCTCAGCTTCTGCTCTGAACTCCCACCTCTAAGGCAGGGTGAAGGAAGTGAGGAG
The DNA here is from genome assembly GCF_003597395.2 of Chelonoidis abingdonii. NCBI lineage: Eukaryota > Metazoa > Chordata > Testudines > Testudinidae > Chelonoidis > Chelonoidis abingdonii. The sequence continues at coordinate 114,455,522 of NC_133769.1, forward strand.
ATGACAGTTCACAGAAAGATCACTCCATCTGCTCTGTGTGCTTCCATCTTCCAGGCAAAGGCACAGAAAATGAATCTGGCAAATAGCCAGAAAGTTGAGCCAGTGAAGGTTCTAAATTTTTGGCCACAAGCTGGAAACTAGACAAACCTGCACTAAATTGTGGGAATACTAAAGTTTTTTTGTTTTTTGTTTTTGTTTTTTTGGCACCAGTGTAGCTCCACCAGCAGTAGCAATAATGGAAGCTGTGGGTTTAGGCAACACACAGTTAAAACACTTGTATCTTTCTACACTACAGCTTCTACCTTTGTTGCTACCCATGAAGTTGGACTAGGGCTGAAAAGAACATTTGCAAAAGTTTCTAATGTAGATAAGGCCTCAGTAAGTTCAGCTGGAATGTATGCTCATCTGAGGGTAGAATTTGGACTGATAGGGAGGGAGTTCCAAGCGTTGGGGCCCGGGGCCAGTGTGGAAGAAGATACAGAGAAAAGAATGGAAGGAGAACAGGAGTACTTGCGGCACCTTAGAGACTAACAAATTTATTTGAGCATAAGCTTTCATGGGCTACAGCCCACTTCATCGGATGCATAGACTGGAACAAACAGCAAGAAGATATTTATACATATAGAGAACATGAAAAGGTGAAAGTATGCATACCAACTG
>NC_133769.1:114474308-114491871 GCF_003597395.2 Chelonoidis abingdonii
GTTTTGGCACTAATTCAACTAAATTAATATAGCAACCAATGTAATTAAATTAATAAAATCCCGTGATGTGGATGCAGTTATCTTGTTTTCTGATTTATTTGTTTATCTTAGTTTATACTGCATTAATAAATTTAGTTAAATTGGTGCAAAAATAGTCTATGTAGGGATATTATCTTCCATCTTGAAGCGGAGGCCATTCCCCCGACTGGAACATCGCGTTTCTGGCCGTGGATGGGCACACCCGATCCTCTCTGACCGGAACGCGACCTTCCTTCCTCGGAAGGGAAGTTGTCTCCCCTTTGGCCTATTAGCATTAATCAAATATTGTTTTGTTCGCCTTTTGGCGTTGTGCCTTATAGCCCTTGAGCTGCCCAATTCATAATAATTAGCTGATTGAGCAACATGTAATCGCAATATAATATGGCTTTGTAACCTTATATGTAGTGGAAAGATTTACCCTCTGAGCGTAGTAAACATGTAATTACGCATGTGCAAGGAGGGAGAAAAGAGATAATAAAAGAGGGAAGTGAGCCCGGAAAAGGGGCCTTTTTTCACCCCCTCAGTTATCCTGCAACCTGGTGTCGAGTCTTTCCTTCAAGTCTATAGACCACAGTCTTAACCCTCAGTGGAGTCAGACTTCAAGGACAGGGAGAACATTGTTGCCAAATCTCATGAGTTTCACAATATTTACTCTTTTTCTTGAAGCATCAACTCTTGCAGCTGGGAATCTTAGCTTTCTTTCTTTCCTTATTTTTAAAAAAAGCAAGTTTCTAATCCTCACGATTGTCGAGAAAAGCCTGAAAAGGTGACTTGCATGAACCTTAGAAACTAAGGCAACAAAAGGAACCCAAAACTATTTGTTATTATGGAATCCCTGTTGCATGGAGGTTTTTAGGAACAGGTTAGACAGACACTGGCAGGTATGGTCCAGGTTTATGAGCCTACATTAATGCAGGGGGCTGCATTCGATGACCACTCAAAGGTCTCTTCCAGAGCCACATTTCTGTGACTCCACTATTTCTACAAATCTCATTATTACTAAAGCAGTTTCATAATTTTGGGGGGCTTGGCTCATTGTTTTTGACCCCTGGGGTTGACAATACTGGACTGAGCACCAGCTGCGTGTCTGAGTCTACTTTTCCCCGGGACTCTGGGAAAACCTCTGCTCTCGAGAGTCCTCCTGCCATTCAGGGAAGAAGCCGCTCCCTGACAACGACTACATTTCCCATCATCCCTCAACTACCGTAAGGGGATCGCTACAAACTCGTCGCCTTCTTGAAAAACGTAGCGCCGCGATTTCACTGCGAGGCAGTGACCACACGGAAAGCCCCGCGCGTTGGGGGTCTCGGTAGCCCGACACCCGTTGGACGTGTGAGGAGCGGGAGTGAAAAGCGGCCCGGTTCGGCACTGTGCGTCCTACGGAAATGGCGGATGGACCCTAAAGAGCAGCTGGGCTGCAGGGCCGAGAGCGAGCGGCCTGGGCCATGAATGCTCCGGGCGGGGGCTGGGACGGGGCCTGCGGGGGCGTCCGGCTCCTCCTGGACCTGTGAGTGGCTCGGACCGCGCCCCCTCCCCCACACGCCTGTTCATGTACCGCCCTCAATCCGCTCCACTACCCTGACCGAGTGGACCCGTGTGTCGTATCCCCGTTATTGTCCTGTTCCCCCCCCCGCGTCATGAGTAACTCTGCCCTTATTGCCTCCCACGTGTTATAACCACCCCTAGCTCTTATTGCCCCCCCACCTGCCTGTTGTACCTCCCACCCCCTCACTGCCCTGGGACCTGTGTGTTCTACCCCCCTGCACGTTATATCCTCCTCCTCTTATTGCCCCCTGTGTGTTATACCTTCCTCCCCTTAATCCCCCGTGCACTTCATATCCCCTGCCCCTTATTGCGCCCATGCTATAACCCCCCAGCCTCTTCATGTCCCCGGCACTTTATACCCCCAGACCCGGAATGCTCTCTTGCATGTTATAACTATCCCCAGCTCTTACTGCCCCAGAACTCCTGCATGTTATACCTTGCCTAGCTCCTTATTGCGTTCTCCCATGTTATATTCCTCAGCCTTTATTGTCTCCCAGTGACCTAGCATTGTCCACGCCCAGGCTTAGGTCAATTTAACTGTGTTGCTTGGGGGGTGGATTTTCATACCCCAGAGTGACAGTTCTATCAACCTAGTTTCCCAGTGTAGACCAACCCTTAGTTACATACCATAATACAAGCATAGCTGGATAAGGTGATAGCAATAAATCAGTGTACATATTTTTTCTTAATACATCTGTTTGCAAGAGCCAATTGCACAGCTCTTCATACAATTCCCTTTCTTACATGGTAAAACTACCACTGCCAGGTCTGCATTATATCTAACAGTGGCTTCATAGAATGTCAGAGTTGGAAGGGACCTCAGGGGGTCATCTAGTCCAATCCCCTGGTCAAAGCAGGGCCAATCCCGAGACAGATTTTTGCCCCAGATCCCTAAATGGTCCTCTCAAGGACTGAGCTCACAACCCTGGGTTCAGCAGGCCAGGGCTCAAACCACTGAGCTATCCCTCCCCCCCAAGCAGTAATTTTCCACTTCAGCTTTGGCCTAGTCATAGAGCCTTATGGGACTGATTCAGTTTGGTCAACTTACTGAGTGAACAACGTAGCATAACATCTTGCGCTTGCTCAATATGTTAGCATCATTACCAGTTCAGCATACTGAGCACTGGTCTGCTCTAGAATTTGCCAGTACAGTAATGTTTCTTAGGAGTGTGATATATATATATATTTGTCCTGGTAAAAGCCTAATGTAGATACAGTTATACCATCAAAAAAGTGTTTTTGCTGGTATATTATATTTTGTTTGGGGAATTGATATAAGCAATACTAGCAAAAGCACAGTCTTGCAGGTATAAGCTATGTCCATGCTATGAGGACTTGCTGGTACAGCTCTTCCAACAAGGCCTGTCTAGTATAGGCAAAGGCTTAGGCCTGGTCTACGCTACACAGTTTTGTTGGCAAAAGGCAGATTTTGTTGTCAAAACAGCAGAGGTGTACACACTACAACGTTCCTCCTGCCGACAAAACTCTCCTGCTTTGCCCACAAAAGAAAACCACCTTGACAAGAGGCATAGAGCTTTTTGCAGCAAAGTCAGATCGACAAAGCATCAGTGTAGATGCTGCATTCGTTACGCTGCAGTAACTTGACGTCCAGTAGATACCTTACAGTACCCACTGTGACCCCTGTGCTCACTGTTTTGAACTCTGCTGCCCTGCATCCAGCTACGTGGGCATGCGCTCCTCCCATTTCAAAGCCCCAGGAAGTTCTGAATCATGGAAAGCTCACATAGGACCAGGGCGGCACGCAGGGCAGGCTGCTGTTACAGCGGTTGCAGGGGGAAGACTGCTGTGCAGTGCATAGCTGGGTAGGGAGGCAGGGGCTAATATCAGCGTTTCCCCTCCCACTGCCCGTGTACTGATCTCCGCTGAGCTGGGATGGGGGACAGGAGAACACCAGCTATCTGTGCACCAGCTTCTGCCTCAGGATTGGTTATTTCTGGTTGCAGTCTGAACTTAAAGAGACAGCATGCCGACACAGTCACTCTCCCCCAACATTCACGCTTTCTCTCTCACATACACACTCACCCTCTGCAGTCTCTCAGATTCCCCCAGCACACACACTCTCACATAGACTCTCTACCTCTCTCTCACACATACATGCACAGACTCACTTCAGTGGGCTTCTTGTGTTACTGTTCAGTTATATTACCCAGTGCTACTTTAAAAAGTGATTTAAAAGGTGTTATTTTTTGGGTGCACACAGCAATCAGTGCAAGGTTTATAGCATGGTGCAAACAAATAATAACAGGCTCAGCACACTACAGCCACACACATTACTTTGGCTAAGTGTTAATATGCTCCATTAAGGCATCCCCCAGCCACATAGTGCCCCCCAGCTGGGTTCCTCTTATAGCTTTGTGTTCATAATGCACAGCACAATACTGAACAGCAGTGCAGGATCCATGCTTTCTGACAGAGATGGTTGGGTTGCAGGTTACCAGGGCAGTTGAAGAGTGGCTGGCAATCTAGTAGGATGCCCATGGAATGATGGGATTGAGAAACCTTCATCATGTGATACTGTATCTGCCCTCATGAGGCATTGCAAACCTTTCCCAAAGACCCCTGCAGCCAGTTGCACAGTGGGATAGTTACCCACAGTGCACTGCTCTCTGTGTCAATGCGAAAGCTGCTCTTGTGGGTGAGCTCCACTGACACAAGGAGCATAGTGTAGACATGCTACAGTGGTGTCTGTATATCAAAGTAACTTGCATTGACAAAACTCTGTAGTGTAGACGAGGCCTAAGTGTGGACGCTCAGGCTATGTCTGCACTTAAAATGCTAGTGGCCTGGCTTCAGAATAGACACTTACTACAGTGACAGGAAGGCAACAAGGTGTGGGCTGTGGTGAGAGCAGGGGCCATGTCTCCCATTGCTGTAGGAAATCCATCTCCCTGAGAGGCAGTAGCTATACTGGTGGAAGAATTCTTCAGTTGATGTACCACTGTGTACATTAGGACTTAGGTCAACTTAACTACATCGCTCAAGGGTATCGATTTTTTTTTTCCTCCAGGCTGTTCCTAGAGCTCCACTGTTCCCTGCACCAGCATAGATTGTTGATTCAGTAGACCTTGATGTTCATAATAAAGAAAGACCATTGCTCGGTTTGGTGGCGAAGGCTTGGCTAGGTTTATTGTCAACAAAGCACCATCTCAGCATCCCATATAGCAGGGTTATGAGTACGCTAACACATGTATTCTAGTGATAAGGTATCAGCTCAATCAACACAGCATTATCCCTTAGGAGGAGTAGCTTTGTATTAGCCTATTATTCTCCTGTTACGCGTTGATACAAACAAGTTACATATTACATTCCAGATGTTATTAGTTACCATCCTTGTACATGATAATTTGAACAAAATCTCATCCGTTATTCCAGTAGTTCTCAAGCTTATTTGATCATGGCCCCCTTCTTTGTGCCTTTAGTAGTTTATGTCTCTCCGTTCCCCCTCCCTCCAGCATCCAACCAACAGCCATTGCTCTCTGGCCATCCAGCTCTGAATGAGTGCAGTAATCTTTCTCTCTTTTCCCCACCCCCGCAAGCTTCCCATGTTCCCCCAGAATATATTCTGTGCCACCCATTTTGAAAACCTCTGCATTATCCTGTCATTCCATTCTTATCTTACAAGGGGTCTGTGTGTTTCTGTACCATCCTCTTAGGAATGTATTTGTGCTTACTTGATCAATTACCATTCTCTTAGGAATGTAGTCATGTGGTTAACTGGTACCTAGTGCTGTTATTCTAAAAAGGCCTACTTTGGTTACATTTTTAACCATGCCTAGGGCCCCAGCAAGGTGTACAAGTTGAAGTAATTTTCTAGTGTAGATCAACTTTGCCCACAGGTATGTGTCTATCTGCGTATGCTTGCACAGTCTTTGAGTCAACTCTCCTGGCACACTATAGACTCCCTTTACCAGACTCATTACATTAGTTAATGGGTTTTGTTTAAAGTGTTTTGAAGATGAAAAATGTTATAGAAATGTTGGGTATTACTACTGGCCACATCTAGCAAAAAAAAATCTTTGCCATTGGCAACTCTGGCAACTGTCATCATGCTCCCTCCCAGTCTAGGGAAAGAGGGCTCCTTGTCCTACAGCGTGAATGATTCAAAAATGTGGAAGATTAAACATTTAAAGATTATAATGAAAGGTGTTTCATGATTCAGAGTTTGAGAGAGAAAAATTCTTGCACCTCTGCTTCCTTTTCATGTTGTTGTTTATATCTTTTTACACTGTCATCTAAAGGACTCAGTATAAAAGATCAAAATGTTTTCATATATGAAAACAATTAAAAAAACATGTCCACATTGCTCACTTTTTGTTTCTAGTAAGATTTCAGATGCAGTTTGGCCCCTGCTGTCACCACAGCCCACACCTTGTTGCCTCCAAGAACCATACACATTGCAGTTGTATTCCTCCCTTCTTCAAATAATCCAGTCTCCTTCAAAGAAGCTTTCCCCCCATCCTATTATTGTAGCTGATGTTTTACAAAACATGCAAGAAGAGCATTGCAGTGCATCATGTCATTGTGTATAATAAGTCTACAGGCCAAATCCTTTTTCTCAGCTATATAAATATTTCAGGGGAATTAAGCTAGATTTATATTGGTGTACGTGGGAGCAGAATTTGGCCTTATTTGTTTACATCTTATGCTAAATATCTGCAAAGACTTTATTCATCTGTTCTCATGTTAAGTAGCATCAGTGCTAAGCAAGTCCTACTGACCTTTGTCTAAAATTTCATATTTTGCACACCCTTTATGGTGCAGTACAAATTAAATATGGATAGAAATTGTAATATAATTGATGCTGCTTCAGATGTGTTTATTTGAATATGCAGTGTCTAGAAGGACTACTTAATGTGTGTGTATTTGATTGTGTATTCTCAAATTTCTGCCACCTGATTACGCAACTGTCACATCAGAACAGAGCCAGTGAGATTTGCTTGTATGCAGAGGGTTTATAATGAAGCCCAGGTTTTTTTTTGTTGTTGATCAGTTTGTTAAGAAAATTAAGTGCAGGAAACTACATTAATTTAGCTTTGCAAAAATCAATTTGCCCTTGTGCAAGAAAATATTTTTAATGAGGAGGTAAAATATCTTTTATTATTTATTATTTTATTTATTATAACTTTTGCTTAGTTTAGGGAGCATGAGGAGATTTTAATGTTGAGGCTGGGAATTTTCATGAAAGGTGAGTTAATACGGTCTCATTAAGGCGTCGATCCTGTAAACACTTAAGACCCGATTCTACAGTTAGTCCTGAGGGTATTCTGCGCCAAATAATTACAAATTCTGCACACAATATTTTACAATTCTGCAAAATTTTATTTGTCAAATAAATGTGGAGGCTCCAGCATGGCATTGAGGAGCACAGGCCACTAGCTGCACAGAGCTGGGAGATCACTGTGTAGCTCCCCCCCCGGGACACAGACTCAGCGGTGAGGCTGCACACAACCCTTACACACAAGGACCAGGCCTGCCCCGGAAAGACCCCAGGGCCCTGTCCCATCCCGTCCTTCCCAACCCAGTCGGGGCTAGCAGCTGAGCCCAGCGCAGGATAAGAGCCACCAGCCGGGTCTTTCCCAGCCCCGCCCCCTACCCCCCAGTGATTTACTTCTCTGGATACCTGAAACGTACTGTTGGGGAGGGTCGTATGACCGCTCTTGTGGCTTCCCTTTGCTTCCCTGTCAGAAAGTCATTTTTCTGCAGGGAAGCAAAGAAATCTTCAGGGGACATAAATTCTGCACATGTGCAGTGGCGCAGAATTCCACCATAAGTATACAGTGAGCTCTCTCTGTATGTCTACACTACAAATAAAAACCTGCAACTGGTCCATGTCAGCTGACTCAGGCTCGTTGGGCTTGGGCTAAGGGACTGTTTAATTTCAGTGTAAACATTCAGGCTTGGGCTGGAGCCTGGGTTCAAGCTGGAGCCGAGGATCTAGGACCCTGCAAGGTAGGAGGGTTCTAGAGCTTAGACAGCAGCCTGAGCTGCAATGGCTACACCACAGCTAAACAGCCCCTTTGCCCATGACCCACTAGCCTGAGTCAGCTGGCACAGGCCAGCCATGGGTTCTTAATTGCAGTGTAGACATACTCTCCATCGACAGACTCCTAGAGCCAGGGATCTTCACAGGTACTGGGGTCTGTCTGTGTGGAGCTTGTTGTTGATTTAAAACCTTAAAAAGGTGATTGTTTACTCAGCGACGGCTCCAGGCACCAGCGCTCCAAGCGTGTGCTTGGGGCGGCAAGCTGCAGGGGGCAGCCTGCTGGTCTCGGCGAGGGCGGCAGTCAGACAGCCCTCAGCGGCTTGCCTGCGGGAGGTCCACTGGTCCCACAGATTCGGCGGCAATTCGGCAGCGGGTACGCCGAAGCCGTGGGACCGGCGAACCTCCCACAGGCAAGCTTCCAAATCCGCGGGACTGGGGAACCTAGAGCTGCCCCTATGTTTACTCATGCATTAGTGAGTCTGAGGTAAGGTGTCTGAGTTAATTCAAGTGAATTTCATAGCCTGAGAGCCATGAAGACTGAAGTCTTCTATTAATCCATAGAACAGGAATAGGTAATAGCAGAGTATTTTCCTCTCCATATTCCTGTCTATGTTTCTCACTCCTGATCAGGATAATATTGTCTCTCACTGTTGATGTCCCGTTGAATCCTTAGCTTCTCTGCTGTGACTGTCAATAAGACTGTCAGTTAAGTTCAACATATGGTAGTGATATTTGTGTTGTGGAAAAATTTATGCTGCGTTGTGTTTGGATCAGAACAGCCTGAGATTTCTTTATTACAAGCATGCAGGAAGAGACAACCAGCCTGGCTGCTCTGCCCCCAAAAGGAACACAGAAGCTTATATAGCTCAAAGGCAACATTAAATCAAGCCCATTTCTTTATTAATATTTTTCCCTTATTAGGAATACAGACAAAACCAGCTTTCCTGTTTATTAACAGGTTGTTCTTTTGCAGTTAATGGCTTTCCTAACATTTGCTGTTGCAACTACATGTTTCTTAAGATTGGCTGTTGCAATTACTTTACTTTGCAATTTTCCTCACTCTCTCCTTCTGCCCTTTGACCACATATACAGTTTTCTTGACCAGAGTTTAGGCCTACTCTTATTTTTCCTTTACATTTGTGATGTGGACAATTGTTCAATGATAACCAGACTATAATCATCAAAAAACTATTAGAAGGTGACTTTTGAACACTGCTACTAGCAGCGTGGGCTTGATAGCAATTGATGACCTAAGGGTGACCAGGGCCGGTGCAACCATTTAGGCAACCTAGGCAGTCGCCTAGGGTGCTGGGATTTGGGGGGCGCCATTTTCTTCGGCAGCAACCCCAGCGTCTGGATCTTCAGCCGCCCTGGTCGCCGCTGGCATTTAGGCGGAGGGAGCTGGGGCAGGGGAGCGCAGGGAGGGCCACCTGCAGCAAGTAAGCGGGGGGGCGGCATGCAGGGGAACCTCCTCGCCCCAGATCACCCCTGCCCCAATGCCTCTTCACTTCTACTGCCTCCCAGGCTTGCAGCGCCAATCAACTTGGGCACCGCAAACCTGGGAGGTGGGAGAAGTGAAGCAGCCATGGTGTGCTCGGGGTGCTTGTGCATGGAGCAGGGGTGAGCTGGGGCGGGGGGGTGCCTCAGGGTGGAGGGTGGTGGGTGGGGAGCTTCCGTCGGGGGGCGCCTCAGGGCTGAGGGAAGGAGCTGCTGTGGGGGCGGGGAGCTCAAGGTGGGGGCATGGGGGGAGTGCAAGGTGGAAATTTCACCTAGGGTGCGAAACATCCTTGCACCGGCCCTGAGGGTGACCACTTTTGGCATTATCAGACTGCTTGGAAAGAGGCAACAGAGTCTACAGAGGAATGAATATAGGGATAAAAATCAAGTACCTCTGAGTTCTTTCTAATACTGGCTCTGATTCCAAATGATAACAGGATTTCCTCACTGTTGATGTTAGTAAATATGTTGCCTTGTCCTTTCATGTCCTTGGGCATTTGTCCTGCGTAACAACAATGGGTATAGAATTGCACTGAACATGTATATTTATCTTGCCGGGGCACTGTTTACTTGTTTGAGACTGAAGATTGACTTGACAACAAAGTTTTTGGATAATGTTCACTGAATTTTGAAAATTATATATTTAAACGTATCATTCTATTTCCAAGGAAACTTAATGTTTATTGTGCCTAGATATCACATTTTGTATTACGGGAGCTGGCCATTTCCAGGGAGTCAGGGACTAGCCTACCTGTGACAGGCTCTGCTAAGGAGAATGAGCCAACCCAGATCCATCTGTCAGTAGTTAATTACCTAGGTGGCTGGGCTGCAGTTAATTAGCTATAGAACACCAGGGCCTCACAGAGACTTATGAGGGCTCAGGCAGGGAGCTCCACAATACTTAGGCCTTGGCTACACTAGAAATTTCAAAGCGCTGCCAGGGCAGCGCTTTGAAGTGTGAGTGTGGTCAGAGCGGCAGCGCTGGGAGAGAGCTCTCCCAGCGCTGCACGTAAACCACATCCTTTATGGGTGCAGCTAGCAGTGCTGGGAGCCATGCTCCCAGCGCTGCCGCCCTGATTACATTGATGCTTTACAGCGCTGCATCTTGCAGCGCTCAAGGGGGTGTTTTTTCATACCCCTGAGCGCGAAAGTTGCAGCGCTGTAAAGTGCCAATGTAGCCAAGCCTTTAGAGAGGAAGCTCCTGAGGAAAGAGACTTGTCAGGAGAGCTGGTTAGAGAGTTCGGCAGAAAAGGGAATCTAGGAGAGGTGTTGCTGGGGCAGGGAGCAGATTCCAAAACACGCTACTCCAGAGAATAGCTGCAATAGTTTGACCCCTGCAGAGACACTGAGAGAAGTGAAGGAACCCTTCCCCTGGTGATGGCAGTAGGCCTGACTCCACGAGGTGTGTCCCAATAAAGAGGTGAAGAGCCTGGGCAGAAGAGACAGGTGGACTTAGATGGGGAATACAGACTAATATTAACTTGCTCCTTCCAGCTAAGATGCTGGGTCTGAAGACTTGCTTGCATGTGTGTTGGGCCTTGGATTAAATAAATTACATCCTTGAAGGGGCATTGTTCACTACAGACAAGCCTAATTTAATTGTGTTTTAGAAGCCTGGCAGGAGTGGTGCAAGAAGAGATGAGGGAGCAGAACGGTTGAAACTCCAAACTCTGTTTTTGTCTTTGTGGTCTTCCTCTTAGCTGAAGTGGAACACAACTATCCCTGTAAAACACTTCCGTTACAAAAAAAACAAAGAAACTAGTATTTAGAAGGATAGAGCTCAAGGGAAGATCAGGAATTTGAAGAATGTACAGGATAGAATAAAGTGTTGATGTGCTGCCAAATTTTTAACAAAGGTGAAGGAATATAGATAGTGCAAGATGGAGCCTGATATAAAAATAAGGAGGAAGGTAGTTGTTAGATAAAATTGATTATAATTAGCTTTGCTCTTATTAGGCAAATTAAAGTTGTTTTTATAAGATTAAAGGGAGCGAGGTTTGTAGGCTTGTAACCAGAGAGAGAAGTGGAACACTGATTCATACATAGGTAGAGAATATGAAAGGAGGATTTGAACAATGAACTTTCACTTAAAGGGCCCATTTGACTACCAAGACCATGAGAGACCTCCTAAATGAGGTGCTAGGTCCTCCTCCGAACTTTGCTGTTAGTAACTAACAGTAAAAACCTTATAGGCTTATCTTATAATCTTGTATAGTAAAAATCTTAAATGAATCAAACTGTACCATAGAAGCTCTATAGATAGAAATTCCATGACTGAATAATGAGTATAGCAGAAGGAATATACTACCAACTATCTGACCAGGATGGTGATTGTGAAATGCTCACAGAGATTAGAGAGGTTACAAAAATAGAAAAATCAATAACAATGGGGGATTTTAACCATACCCATATTGACTGGCTGCATGTCACCTCAGGACAGGATGCAGAGACAAATTTCTAGACACCATAAATGACTGCTTCTTGGAGCAGCTAGTCCTGGACTCCACCAGGGGAGAGGCAATTCCTGATTTACCCCTAAACGGAACACAGGATCTGGTCCAAGAGGTGAATATATCTGAACCGGCTTGATAATAGCAATCAAAATGTAATTAAGTTTAACATCCTTTTTGGGGAGGAAATACCCAAGAAGTCCACCACAGTTGCGTTTAACTTCAAAAAGGGGAACTACACAAAAAGACTATGAGTCATGCAAGGATCCAAGATGGTAGTTTATTTGCTCAAATACTGGAGAATAAAAAATTAATTTGTAGGGCTGTGGCATGATTAAAAAAAATTAATTGTGGGATTAAAAATAATTAATCGTGCTGTTAAACAACAATAGATTACCATTTCCTTCTAAATATTTCTGGATGTTTACTACATTTTCAAATATATTAATTTCAATTACAACACAGAATACAAAGTGTACAGTACTCACTTTATATTTATTTTTTATTACAAATATTTGCACTGTAAAAAACAAAAACAAAATATTTTTCAGTTCACCTCATACAAGCACTGTAGTGCAATCTCTTTATCATGAAAGTTGAATGATCAGATGTAGAATTATGTACAAAAAACCTAAATTCAAAAATAAAACAATGTAAAACTTTAGAGCCTACAAGTCCACTCAGTCCTACTACTTGGTCAGCCAATCACTCAGACAAACAAGGTTAGTTACAATTTGCAGGAGATAATGCTGCCTGCTTCTTGATTACAGTGTCACCTGAAAGTGAGAACAAGTGTTCACATGGACTGTTGTAGCTGGTGTCGCAAGATACTTACATGCCAGATGCGTTAAAGATCCATATGTCCCTTCATGCTTCAACCACCATTCCACAGGACATGCGTCCATGCTGATGATGGGTTCTGCTCAATAATAATCCAAAGCAGTGCGGATTGATGCGTGTTCATTTTCATCATTTGAGATAGATGCCATCAGTAGAAGGTTGATTTTCTTTTTTGATGGTTCGGGTTCTGTAGTTTTCTATGGAAATGTAGCTCTTTTAAGACTTCTGAAAACATGCTGCATATCTGTCAGATTTTGAAAGGCACGTCAGATTCTTAAACCTTGGGTTGAGTGCTGTAGCTATTTTTAGAAATCTCACATTGGTACCTTTTTTGCGTTTGTCAAATCTGCTGTGAAAGTGTTCTTAAAATGAACATGCTGGGTCATCATCCGAGACTGCTATAGCATCAAATATATGCAGAGTGCGAGTAAAACAAAGCAGAAGACCTACAGTTTTCCCTGCCAACGTGTACAGTCACAAATTTAATTGACGCATTATTTTTTTAACAAGCATCATCAGCATGGAAGCATGTCCTCTGGAATGGTGGCTGAAGCATGAAGGGACATACAAATGTTTAGCATATCTGGCAGGTAAATACCTTGCAACGCTGGCTACAAAAGTGCCATGTGAATTCCTGTTCTCACTTTCAGGTGACATTGTAAATAAGAGTATGTCTATACTACAAAATTAGGTCGAATTTATAGAAGTCGATTTTTTAGGAAGCGATTTTATACAGTTGATTCTGTGTGTCCTCACTAAGCGCATTAAGTCACATTAAGTCGGCAGAGTGTGTCCACAGTACCGAGGCTAGCGTCGATTTTCAGAGCGTTGCACTGTAGGTAGCTATCCCACGGTTCCCGCACTCTCCACCACCCATTGGAATTCTGAGTTGAGCTCCCACTGCCTGATGGAGCAAAAACATTGTCATGGGTGGTTTGGGGTACATGTCGTCAGTCGCCTCTCCCTCTGTGAGAGCAACAGCAGACAATCATTTCGCACCTTTTTTCTGTGCAGACACCATGCCACGGCAAGCATGCAACCTGCTCAGCTCAGCCACCGTTGTTGTATCCTGGGTGCTGCTGGCAGCAGACGGTACAATAGGGCTGCAAACCATCATCACACTTCTGCTGCCACTCTGCTCTCCTGCTCTGGCAGCTGATGGTATAATAGGGCTGAAAACCATCGTCATGCTTCCGCTGCCCCTCTGCTCATCGTCACTGAACGACCGCTTCCGCTGCCACTCTGCTTTCCTGTTCTAGCAGCAGACGATGCAGTAGGGCTGCAAACCATCGTCACACCTCCGCTGCCACTCTGCTCACCTGCAGGTGCTGTACCGCTGCAGGCATGGAGCCCGCTCAGATCGTTGCGGCAGTTATGAGCACTGTGAACCCCTCATGCATTATCCTGCAGTATATGCAGCGCTAGAACCTGCAAAAGCAGGCAAGGAGGCGATGGCAGCACGTTGACGAAAGTGATGAGGACATGGACACAGATTTCTCTTGAAACACAGCCCCTGGAAATTTGGACATTATGGTGATAATGGGGCAGTTTTGTGCCTTGGAACACCGATTCTGGGCCCAGGAAACAAGCGCAGGCTGGTGGGACCGCATAGTGTTGCAGGTCTGGGATGATTCCCAGTGGCTGCAAAACTTTAGCATGCGTAAGGGCACTTTCCTGGAACTTTGTGACTTGCTTTCCCCTGCCCTGAAGCACAAGAATACCAAGATGAGAGCAGCCCTCACAGTTAAGAAGTGAGTGGTGATAGCCCTCTTGAAGCTTGCAACATCAGACAGCTACTGGTCAGTCGGGCATCAATTCAGAGTGGGCAAATCTACTGTGGGGGCTGCTGTGATCCCAGTACCCATCGCGATCACTGAGCTGCTGCCATCAAGGGTAATGACTTTGGGAAATGTGCAAGTCATAGTGGATGGCTTTGCTGCAATGGGATTCCCTAACTGTGATGGAGCGATAGACGGAACCCATATCCGTATCTTGGGACCGGAGCACCAAGCCAGTGAGTACATAAACTGAAAGGGGTAGTTTTCAATGGTGCTGCATACACTGGTGGATCACAAGGGACGTTTCACCAACATCAACATGGGATGGCCGGGAAAGGTACATGACGCTCGCATCTTCAGGAACTCTGGTCTGCGTGAATGGCTGCAGCAAGGGACTTACTTTCCAGACCAGAAAATAACCCCTGGGGATGTTGAAATGCCTATAGTTATCCTTGGGGACCCAGCCTACCCCTTGTTGTGGAAAAATTCACCCACACATCATTTTTGATCAGAGACTCAGCCTGAGGCCCGTTTATTGATTACACACCAACACACTCATGCACTTACATACACAGACAGAAACACACTCCGTCTTGCTGCTGTTACCAATGAGTTGCTCCCCTTAACTTCACTGGCCAAGTGAGTTAGATGGGGGAGCGGTGGAGCTGGCTTCTGCCGATCTGGCTTGATGCTCTGATGTTGAAAAGACGAAACCCAGGGTTTTCTGCAAGACACCTCACTTTAATAGCAGCTTCCCTCTTATACAAATCTCCCAGATTCAAAATCTGGGACTAGGTCCATTGGTACTTTTTGCTGCTTTTCTCTGCACTAGGGGTTGTCCCAATGCTGCAAAGAGGGTGTTCCCAAAGGAAGGTGCTTGCTTCTAACCCCCAAGGCCGTCAGTATGTCTGCTCTTCTCTAGTCAGCCCACTTGACAAGTCTGATTGTGCTTGGTCTGGCTCCTGTCCCCTTTCCAAGGGTTGCAGCTGTCTGGAGATGCCTGCCTTCCATACCTTCGTCATTCACACCTCATTCATTCAACAGAGCAATTGATTACAAAGTGAGGGAAAGATCTTATTCTACTTCTAGCAAGAAGACATTTTTCTTTTACCTTAATTATACTACTTTAGGGGCCTGCTATACATATTACCAAGGTTCAATACAAAGTCATGTAAAAGTTATACAAAAATGCATAATGCAGAGATTTATCTACAACTGCATTGATTGACTGCTGTGTGCAGTAATATAGTGACCCCTGGGTCTTTGAATGAGGCTTTATACTTTAGGGGAGGGCGAGGGGGTGAGCGGCAAGTCAGGGGCAAGCAGGTGGGCAAGCAGTGGGTGAGCAAAGAGGCGAGCAGTGAGCCAGCAGAAGGGGTGGGCATGGGGGTTTCTGGCAGGGGAGGGAGGAGATCAAAGGAGGTGAGTGGTAAGTGGAGGACTGACTAGGAAGGATGCAGCAAGCCAGTGGGGGGCTAGGCAGTGAAGAGGGGTGTGATGGTGGGGCCGAGCGGGGAGGGGGTGGGTCCTATTTTACTGCTGTGATCTGGTCACCCTATGCGTGCCGTTTCTTTCCCCCTCTACAGGCTTCCACACACCGTCAGTGCCTTACTAGTGTGCCATGTGCCGTGAGATATCTCTTCTCTTTGTGTGTGACTATGAGTGTTTCCCTAGTGTATGAATTTATTCAACAAAATCTTGAGCTTCATAATGTATACCACGAGTGAAAAGAAAAAGAAAAATAGAATCAGAGCACAGAGTTTTCAACACTGAATGGACGAATAAATACGTACTGTTTTCAAAGACAAAATACCATGCCTTGTGTGTCATGAAACGTTAGCCATTCCGAAAGAATACAACCTTCGGCGGCACTTTGAAACTAAACATCCCAATCTCACCAAATTGAACGCAAATGAAAAAATAAAGCAGCCAGTTTAGCGAAAAACCTTAGTGAAGAACAGCAAATTTTCAAGAAAGTGAGCACTGAGAATGATATGGTTACTAAAGTAAGCTTTCAAATTTCTAAGGAAATTGCTGCTGCTGGAAAATGCTTCACAGAAGTTTTTTAAAAAGTGTATGTTGATTGCTGTATCTGAATTATGTCCAGAAAAGAAGGGAATATTTGAGAATGTCAGTCTATAACGCATGACTGTACAGAAAAGTATAGCTGACATTTCTACCAATCTAAGTGATCAGTTAAAGCAGAGGGTCAGTGAATTCTGCTTTTGCTCCCTAGCTATGGATGAAAGCACCTATTTAAAAGACACCGCCCAACTTCTTATTTTTATTAGAAAGAATTGATAAAAACTTTGAAATTACTGAAGAACTTGCTGGCATGTGCTCCATGACAGGTCGCACAACCGGAAAAGAAATCTCCAGTAAAGTAAGTAATAAAGTGCATGAATGATAAGTCGAGATTAGATTTCACAAACTTGATGGCCATTTGTACTGATGGTGCTCCAGCTATGTGCGGAAAAAATGTTGGAGCAGTTACTTTTCTTGAAGAATTTATCGGGAGACAAATAACCAAACATCACTGCATTATACATCAGCAGGTTTTGTGTAGCAAAGTCTTAAAATTTGAGCATGTAATGTAAGTGGTAGTTTCCATTGTAAACTACATCTGTTCTAGAGGACTAAAACATAGGACATTTCCAGTCTTTCTTGAAGGGGTAGACGCCAAGTGCAGTGACTTAATCTACCATACGAAAGTGAGGTGGTTGAGTCGAGGAAGAGTGCTCCAGCATTTCATTGCTTTGAAAGAGGAGGTAGCAAAATTGAACATGGGCCCATAGAACATGGGCCCATAAAATTCCCAGAGCTTGAAAATGAGTCCAGGAATCAAGATCTCTTTTTCTTTTGTGACATTACAGCACACCTGAATGATCTCAACATTCAACTTCAGGGGACAAATCAATTTATATTTCAAACGTGTGCAGCAGTGAAAGCTTTCAAAATGAAATTGAAACTTTTCAGAAGTCAGCTGTCAAAAGGTGAAATATGTCACCTTCCCACTTGTGCACAGTGTATCCCTCAGCACAAACACCCCGAGTTAGGAGAAGTATACCCAAAGCACATTAATCTTTTGATGGACAGAAGACTTACTTTGTCTAAAGAAGACGACGTCCAATTGAAGTTAATTGAAGATCACTTTTCTGTGGATCCAGAGGAAGTGCCACTAGATTTGCAGTTGGAAGTTATTGAACTTCAGTGTTCGGCAGCTTAGCAAAATAAGCACAGAGAAAGCAGCCTGTGGGACTTCTACAAAAGTCTAGACAATGAAATATACAAGAATCTTATCTGTTACGTGCCTAAGTGCTCTGCAGGGACGAGACACACACACACACACAGTGAGTGATATGGCTTTTAATGAAGGTAAAGAAAACACACCCGCAACGGGGACTCTGCAC
>NC_133769.1:114498675-114510280 GCF_003597395.2 Chelonoidis abingdonii
CTACTAAATATAACTTTATGCTAATAGCATGTAAAACAACTCATACATAGGCATGTGGGAGCTTTCCCACAACTGGACTATCTCTGATGGCAAAGGGCCAGGCTTTTCTAAACACGCCGGGCTTCCCAGGCTAAGCGGTTCTAACCGGCTACAAACAACATTTGCTAACACACAGCACCCTTTAGTAACCTGTCCTTGAGAAGGCGAACAGCCTTAGCTAAACCACCGTGACAAAATCTTCCGCAGTCCCTTACACTTATCGAAGTTGCACTGAAAATGTTCAGCATTTTTGGAAGCACTTACATATGTGAACAGACATTTTCCATCACAAACATGAATAAAAACAAGCAATGTTCTTCTCTGACTGATGACCATTTGGAAGACATTATGAAAATATCCACTTCAAATATGACCCCCAAATACGACAAGCTTGTTGCTGAAAAGAGATGTACTGTCTGGGAGAACGGTTTCTCTGCTTCCCTGTTGTGTGCTATCTTCAACCTCGTCCTCCTCATGCGATTCTGGGACTCCATGGTCATCTCTGGTGATGAGCTCTGCATGGTCACTTGTGCTGATCAGCTTGCCATGCTGGCCAAACAGGAAATAAAATTCACAAGTTCACGGGGCTTTTCCTGTCTACCTGGCCAATGCATCTGAGTTGAAAGTGCCATCCAGAGCGGTTACAATGGAGCACTCTGGGATAGCTCCCGGAGGCCAATACCATCAAACTGTGTCCACATTGCCCCCAAATTTGACGTGGTGATGTTGATTTCAGTGCTAATCCCCTCGTCGGGGAGGAGTACCGAAATCGATTTTAAGTCCCCTTTAAGTTGACAAAAATGGCTTCGTCGTGTGGACGGGGGCAGGGTTAAATTGCTCTAACACTGCTAAATTCGACCTAAACTTGTAGTTTAGACCAGGGCTTAGAAGCAGTCAGCAGTATCTCCTGTCAATGTAAACAAACTTGTTTGTCTTTGCAATTGGCAGAATAAGTAGGACTGAGTGAACTTGTAGGCTCTAAAGTTTTACACTTTTGTTTTTGAATGGAGTTATGCAACAAAAAAATCTACATTTTTAAGTTGCACTTTCACAATAAAGAGATTGCACTTCATTACTTGTTTGAGGTGAATTGAAAAATACTATTTGTTTATCATTTTTACCATACATATTTGTAATAAAAAAAAAATAAAGTGAGCACTGAGCACTTAGTATTCTGTGTTGTAGTTGAAATCAATATTGAAAATGTAGAAAAACATCCAAAAATATTTAATAAATTTTAATTGGTATTCTATTGTTGTGTGATTAATTTTTCGAGTTAATCACGTGAGTTAACTGTGATTAATTGACAGCCCTATTGATTTGTAATACTTTGTCAGTGGATGTCAAATATTTTGGTTTCATTAGTTACTACTGTATTATGTTGTAATGGCTGGTGTTGCGTGTCTGAGTTAATGACTCAAGACTGTCGAAATAACAGGCTCAATTGGACTTTTTTAATCTAAAATTATCAATCAGAGATTAATACACCACTATACAGAAATAATAGTCACTGCTGTCAGACTAAGAGCTGGATGTGTGTCTCTTGCTTCTGGAAGGGACTCTGTTTTCATTCCCCCAACTAAGTTTCCATACCAGTATCGTTATATAGGGGTTCCAACAGAGGAAACCTCAGTGCCAATAATATTCTCTCAGAGACATATGTTGTGATGTTCTTTCTATGCATACTCAGTTTACCTGATTTGTGTGAAGGCATGATTATTTACAGCTGAGTGGACTAACAATTCTTCTAGATAATCTCTCTCAGTGGGTCCTTGTTACCCCACTGTCTTTCTTCCTTGTTGATTCCCCAACAGAAAACATCTGCCATAACAACCATCCCTTATTAGTTTCCCAAGGCTATATATCCACATAGTGTCTGGGCATCAGAATTCAGACATACTCTTCGTTGAAGATAAAGATTCTAAAAAATAGTTAATATATAAATGAATCAAATATACAGAAAGAAAGAATTAATAAAGCGTTAATATTTACTAACAGGTACTAACATTGGAGAACCAGGAACTCCTAATAATAGATCACTGCTCTTCTCCTTCCTTCCCCATCCTCCCCCATATTCTTATGCTTCCACCTGTGGCCAGAGATGAGTTTGTTCTTCAGATTCTTATCTATGAAATGTGGGTATTGACTTTGACTTCACGGTGTGCTGTCATTACTGAGCTGATCTAGTTGAAAATCTTTGTTGAAACAGTTTTGTCGCTGATTGGCCAGCAGCTAAACATTTTCTGGGAGCATACTGATTTTGTCAGAATTGTAGACAGTAAATTAAGAGCTTTGATAGGGTTGAAACATTTAATTTTATCATTTCAACTTTTGGTAATTATAATAATCAAAATGGTAAAGTTGAAACAATGCTTTGATAAGATCAAAACAAATATTTCAAAATATTTCATGAACAACTCTGAGATTTTGACTTTTTGGCTCAATTTGGCAATAAATGAAATTTCAAAATCTCAGAGTTTCATGCAGGAAGGAAATTCCATTTTTTTTTAATTTTTTTTTGGCTAGTTAGATTCATCCTTGGTTTACAGTGACACACTGGACCTGAGAGGAGGAGTTGTGGTGATGCAAGTTTCTTACCACCTCTACTCCTCTAGTGGGGTCTGCAGTCACCTGTTACATTCCAAGCATTGGGTGCTGCTAGCTCTGGAGGAGGGCATGGCCAAGATGTCCCAGAGACGTGCTAAATCTACAAATGCCTAGACAGCCTCTGCTGAAGGGATTCCTAAAGAGCCTTGACTGCAATTTAAAATAACCTCTGGGGAAGTTGGTGTGCAAATGCTGCCTGAACCGAACCAGGTGTGAAACACTCCCTGAGATGTAGGCCATGTGCTTGAAAGTCTCCCCCTCCATCTGCAAAGAGTTTCATATACAGTTGATCTGGAACAGCATCACTGAAATATTTCCTCTGAACACCATTCTAAAGGTATTTGGATAAGTGTCATCTTTTTGTTTTCTCTATTTGAGGGGATTGTTTTAAGAGAATTTTCCAGAAGATCCATCTCATTTGGAGACTCTTATCTTGCTGCATGTTTGAACTAAACTTGTCTTATTTAAAAGAAGGAGAAGTAATCCTGCCAAAATATAGGAGCATTCTGGGATTTAAAGCCTTCCTGGTTTAAGACACTATTGAATTTTGTTCACTTGTAGCAGAATTAAACACTCAAGTGTACATTTACTAATAAAGAGTTACACATTTTTGGATTTGATTGTTCTCTGGTCCTTCTGTTCCAAGTAAGTATTTACTGGTGTGAATGTATGGGATTAATTTGCACAAGCACCATTATTCCTCATCCAGCACTCTTTCACAGATGTTTCAAAAAGCAAAATATAAGTCTACTCTGTTTAAGACATGGTTCTGGAGCAAAGTAAATTCATAAGTATTTGAGAAACCATGACATTTGTAACAGTAAATCTCTCAAAACAGAAAGCTATTTTGAGACGTGGGTGGTGGGAAAGATAGGGAGCAGTGAATTTACAACATCGAGAAAAGTGTCTCAGACAGGACGTGTTGATATTGTTGCTAGTACAGATATGCACTACAATGTGCTGCCTTCAGATTAAGAACAAACAACCAGCTGCAAGGACAAACTGTTTCTTCAGGCATGAACAATGGTTCTGAGAAGTATGCATCATGAGTAATGCCCCCTTCGCACTTCTATCTAATGGGAAAGGACTATATAAAGAGCAACATCCGTTATATTTTCAAGCCTCTAAGTGGGCATTGCAAAGTAGAAGTTATTTTAAAAAAAAGCTGTAAAAAGATACCTTTTAATGTTTTAAATTAGTGCTGTCAAGAGATTAAAAAAATTAATTACAATTGTGCGATTAAAAAAATTAATCCTGATTAATCATGTGATTAATCGCACTGTTGAACAATAATAGAATACAATTTATTTAAATATTTTCGATGTTTTCTACATTTTCAAATATATTGATTTCAGTTATAACACAGAATACAAAGTGTACAATGCGCACTTTATATTTATTTTTGATTAAAAATATTTGCACTATAAAAAACAAAAGAAATAGTATTTGTCAATTCAACTAATAGAAGTACTGTAGTGCAATCTCTTTATCATGAAATTTAAACTTGCAAGTGTAGAATTATGTGCAAAAAATCTGCATTTAAAAATAAAACAGTGCAAAACTTTAGAGCTTACAATTTTAGAGCCACTCAATCCTATTTCTTGTTCAGCCAATCGCTCAGACAAAAGAAAGTTTGTTTATATTTGCAGGAGATAATGCTGCCCACTTCTTGTGCACAATGTTGCTTGAAAGTGAGAACAAGTGTTCTCATGGCACTGTTGTAGCCAGCATTGCAAGATATTTACGTGCCGGATGTGCTAAAGATTCATATGTCTCTTCACGCTTCAGTCACCATTCGAGAGGACATGCATCATGTTGATGACCACTTCTGCTTGCTAACAATCCAAAGCAGTGCAGACTGATGCATGTTCATTTTCATCATCTGAGTCAGATGCCATCAGCAGAAGGCTGATTTTCTCTTTTGGTGGTTCAGGTTCTGTTGTTTCTGCATCGAAGTGTTGCTCTTTTAAGACTTCTGAAAGCATGCCGCATACCTCATGCCTGTCAGATTTTGAAAGGCACATCAGATTCTTAAGCCTTGGGTCGAGTGCTGTAGCTTTCTTTTGAAATAACACGTTGGTACCTTCTTTGCATTTTGTCAAATCTACAATGATAGTGTTCTTACAATGAACATGTGCTGAGTCATCATCCGAGACTGCTATAACATGAAATGTGTGGCAGAATGCGAGTAAAACAGAGCAGGAGACATACAATTTTCCCCCAAGAGTTCGGTCACAAATGTAATTAACATATTTTTTTTAATGAGCATCATCAGCATGGAAGCATGTCCTCTGGAATGGTGGTTGAAGCATGAAAGGGCATATGAATGTTTACCAAATCTGGTACGTGAATACCTTGCAACACTGGCTACAACAGTGCCATGCAAACTCCTGTTATCACTTTCAGGTGACATTGTAAGTAAAATGTGGGCAGCCTTATCTCCCGTAAATGTAAACAAACGTGTTTGTCTTAGCGATTGGCTGAACGAGAAGTAGTACTGAGTAGACTTGTAGGCTATAAAATTTTCATGGTTTTGTTTTTGAGTGCAGTTATGTAACAAAAACATTCTATATTTGTAAGTTGCACTTTCGTGACAGAGAGATTGCACTACAGTACTTACGTGAGGTGAATTGAAAAATACTGTTTCTTTTATCATGTTTACAGTGCAAATATTTGTAATAAAAAATAATTGTATAAAGTGAGCACTTTACACTTTGTATTCTGTGTTGTAATTGAAATCAATATATTTGAAAATGTAGAAAAGCATCCAAAATATTTAATAAATTTCAATTGGTATTCTACTGTTTAGCAATGCGATTAAAACTGCGATTAATCACGATTAATATTTTTAATTGTGATTCTTTTTTTTAGTTAATTGCTTGAGTTAACTGCAAGCAATCGACAGCCCTATTTTAAATTAATAATTGTATTTAATTCAGTGTTATACTAGTACATTGGGCCTCTGTGTGACTGAATTTTAACTTACATTTATTTCAGGTGTCTTCAGTGCTTGACAAAGAACATTTCCAGATATGTTGCAGATATTAAGCCTTTGCCTCCCAACATAAAAGATAAGCTGATAAAATTAATGAGTATGCAAGGGCGGATAACTGATTCAAACATCAGTGAGGTAAGAACCCATTCAAAGTTCACTTCTGCCTGTCACTCCACATTCATGCCAGTTTATTACACAGCAAAATACAAAATAATGAGCTCAACTAAAATTATGTATGCAGTTCAAGGAGTGAGCCGAAAACCTCGTACTATGTAAACTTCCCTTCCTTCCTTCTTCCTAATGCCGTCTCTTGCTATTTCATGTCATACCATGCCTAGCCTTGATAGAAGGGATTGTGTCTTTTATCTGTCTGTAGAGCTCCATAAATGCCTACAACCTTGGATAAAAATGAAGATGATGAATATGAACACAAGTCAATGAAAAAGTTTTCTAGTTGACTTGTATGTCATCCTGTTTTGGATCAGTTTAATCTGGGGGAATCCTGTTGTTCAGTGTACACACTTGAATATAAGATCCTGTGCAATTTATGAAGCAATTCAGAAACAGTAGCACTTTGCCCTTCATGTTGCTATCAGTTTCTAATTAAGTTGTCTAACTTACATAAATAAGTGTGTAAGATGCACATTAATCGCAGTTGCAAACTCAATGGCCTAATAGCCAAGCAGCATTTTTTTTAAACCTTTTTTGCAGAATATCCCTAGCAGGAATAGTGGATTGTGTCTGTTTCCTGAGGCTGCTGCACAGAATGCTTCCTTTACAATACAGCAGGATCAACAGATTGACTCTAAGTGCTGGACCACGCTGCTGTTTCTTCTGGTAGCAATGGGAAAGCACTATGACAGGAGCAATTGCCAAAATGGGCTTCTACCAGCTGATATTTAAATAATGTAAGGTTCTCAAGAAAATCTGAGATTCTTCTAATCTTAGGTGGGCTTTAGGTCTATGATTTAGGATAAAATTCCATTAAATCCTGATTTTCTTTGAAATATGATGGTGAGATGAAGGCTATGAGCTCAGTGATTCAAAATTCTCTCATCCCGATTGCTCGTTAATGTTTGTCAGTGTTCCAGGATGAATTTTTTTACTGACTTGGCCTCAGTTGTAAAGTGAGATGTTTTATCATTTATATCCTTTTATATCAACTCGGTCTTGAAAGAAGGTGTAAAAATTATGGAAAACTGAAGGTTGACCTTGGTGAAATAGGAGGAATGAACAACTCCCCAGTTTGTTCTTGCTTTGATCTGTGACTCATGACAGGCAAATACTATCAGTGCCTGAAAGTCAGAATAATGAGACTATGAGGCGAGGGGCAGCATACCAGAATTGTTGTGAAAAACTGAACAAAAACTTCACATTTAACATGCTACATTTCTTGAACTGTAATAAAAAAGTGAGACAAAATTAGAAGTGAGTCAATCTTATACATGCAGCTTCTTTTAATGAGCCTGTTGAATTGCTTTGAGCCACGCAAGGGTCATTTTTGCAGTGAACAAACATTTATAGGCATGATAAGGGCTTTGCATAATTTTTTTCATATGTGATCTGTGCATACATATGAGTAAAAGCAGTTTACAAAAACTCAAGCTCCCTCTTTTTTTTACCCCCAAATTCTCTAACAGAGTATCTCTTCCTTTGCCTCTTTCTGTTCTCAGCCTTAATCTGCGTTCAATAGCTTATCACTGCCTTCTCTTGGGCCTGGTCTACACTACGCGTTTATACCAAATTTAGCAGCGTTAAACTGATTTACCCCTGCACCCGTCCACACAATGAAGCCCTTTATATTGATATAAAGGGCTCTTAAAACCAATTTCTGTACTCCTCCCCGACGAGGGGAGTAGCGCTGAAATCGGTATTGCTATGTCAGATTAGGGTTAGTCTGGCAACAATTCGATGGTATTAGCCTCCGGGCGGTATCCCAAAGTGCACCATTGTAACTGCTCTGGAAAGCCATCTGAACTCGGATGCACTGGCCAGGTAGACAGGAAAAGCCCCGCAAACTTTTGAAATTCATTTCCTGTTTGGCCAGCGTGGAGAGCTCACCAGCACGGGTGACCACGCAAAGCTCATCAGCACAGGTAACAATGCAGTCTCCTGAGAATCAAAAAAGAGCTCCAGCATGGACCGCACGGAGGGACTGGATCTGATCGCTGTATGGGGAGAGGATTCCGTGCTAACAGAACTCCGTTCCAAAAGATGAAATGAAAAAACATTTGAAAAAATTTCCAAGGCCATGATGCAGAGAGTCCACACCACACTCGCCTCGGTACATGGACGCACATCGCCGAATTAATGTGCTGAGTGTGGCCGCGTGCACTCGACTTTATACGATCTGTTTTAAAAAACCGGTTTTTGTAAAATTGGTATAATCTCGTAGTGTAGACATCTCTTAGCCTCTTAGAAGGAATAAGTACTTTTAGCATCATACCGGACTAAAAAAGAAGTACAGGTGCTTCCATTAGCAAAATTTGATGGATTTACTAAAAATATGTAAGTTTAAATTACATATCTGATTGTATAATTAGAAATTTATTGGAAAATGTGCTGAAAATGTCTGTCTGTCTGTAAAATAAAAATATGGAAATATTGAACATGAAACTCTACCCAGCTCCTCTGTAACGATGCTAAGCTCTCATCCAAATTTAGAAGCAGACAAAGAGTGCAAGCTACCTGTCACCGGATTGGTTCTCTCAGACTGTGGTAACTTACTCTGTTATGTGCTAACTAATTATCTAAAAAATCCAATCAAGCTGACTGATCCTCAAGTCTCTTTGATTACCAAGTTCAAACTTTACTAAATGTGGCAACAAATTGGTAACAATTTTCATTTACTTTTTCAGCTCTTCATACATAAACAGTATAAACAATCTTTAACATAACTCACATTAAAGTCTTGTATCATTAAGATTTCTCAATCATACTGTCAGGGAAAAGTGACCCCCACCCCCTCCAAGGCCTTAGGCCTTTTAGCAAAGCTATGAAATTTTAGAGCTTCAGCTAGTCTTGCTTTTCTGTACAAAGAGCATGCGGGGGCAGAAAGATTTGGTCAGGGCCCCAAAAAGAGGAACTGAAATTGGGAGAAGAGGGAACCAGGAGGTAGAACAGAAAGCCCCAGGACAATGCCAAATTGCGACAGCTGTCCTTGCGTAGCCAGACCACAATAAAAGGTGTTAGAACAGTCAAACGACAAACTTGACTAGAATTGACAATAACAGGAAAAACCATAAATGGAAAGGTAATTGGTCAGCCTGCTTGTGATTTAGCATTGTATCCCAAATAAGACAATTAAAATGTGTAATGAGTATGCTACGTTTTGCGGTTTTAACCTTTATAAGCTTGGTAAGATTTGTAGAAAGCAGAGCAGCTTGCCTCTTGCGTGGGGCCATGCTGACTCTCCCTGCATATATGCTTGTTTGAAATAAAGGAGCCTCAGGCTGTCTGATCTAAAATCAACCGTGTGGTCAATTTTCCACAACAATTCCTAAAGTATCTGTCCTCTTTCCATCCCCTGCTATCCCCTCCCCTCTTTGGTTGCATTATTTGCTGCTTGAAACAAAAATTATAGCTTTGCACTACAACTGCAGTTTTTCTGAGAAACCTGCACTGCAGGTGCAGACATGTAGAAACATATTTTTGGAGAAGTGATAAATGCAGTAGGCGACATTTAAATTCACATAAGAAATAAAGAAAACCAAAAAGTCATTGTGAGTTATTTTTGTGAAAATTTCTGCATGCAAAGCATGTTTAAATTTAACCAAATAAAATCAGTATGTTCAAAATCATGACTTCTCCTTGATCATTAGCTTTTCGTCAAAAATAACTATGATGGGATCTGGGGCCAGAATGTACTATACAAACAAAAAGAGTGACATGGAGTTTTCAGCAAAGCTGCTAGTGCTGGAATAACACAGTAAATCCTATAAATCATCAAGATTTTTAAGAGAAAAACTGTAAAACTCAAGAAGATCTGAAAGAAAACAAATATTCATATAGTAAAGTGCGACCCACACTAATTAAGAACATTTCCCTAGTCACTAACTTTTAATTTTCTGGGTTTTTTATTTTAGTTTCTGCTTTCCACTCAGCTTTACTAAGTAATATTTACTGAAAATCAGTGTGCTCAGCACTATACAATGCATGAGGCAGGGACCAAGTTTCCCTTCAGGCAATTTATGGTCTAAGCTAGATAGAAATAGTTCAGCTACATAATACATTAGATGAAGATTTGTTCTTGAAGGAATGCAGATTTTTAATTTTATAAAGCAACACTAAAAGGCTTCAGAGGAGTTTACTGGAAAGGTGGGACTGAAAGAAGAGATTGGAATACATGGAATAGGAGACTGTTCCAAGCACAGGCGGCAACATGGACGGATTAAATCAAGAGCAGAAGGATGACGCAATGAGGGTAGTTTTAGCCAACCCTGAGGAAGGGCAGAGAGAAAAGAGAAAATTCACAGAAGTGAAACTGAAGGGCTTTAAAGGCCAGGACAAGAAGTCTAAACTTGATGTAGAAGATGAGAAACCAGCAAAGGATTTGAACAGGAGGAAGGATAATGACATGCTTGGAGTGGAGGTGTGAGAAGATGCTGAGCAGCAACATTTTGGATGGACTATAGGGGAGCAAAGGCACTGGCAGAAAGGGGATATAGGAGTGAAGAAAAAAGATGATCAAGTTCTGGGCAAAAAAATGTAGAAGCAGAAACAAAGAACGGAGAACAGCTCATAGAAATGATGTAAATTAAGAAAAGGATTTTGTGACATCCCGGATGTGAGGTGAAGGAGAAAATGAGAGGAGACAAATATAAATCAAATATAAGCCATAGTTGTGAGTCTGGGTAATGGGGAAAATACTGAAATTATCAGAGTGAGAAAGATCTGTGAAGAAAAATAGAGGATGCAGAGAGAGGGGCTGTGGGAATTTGAACTGGCATTTGGATATCCAAGAAGAGAGAGACCATCAGAGATGCAACACTCAACAGACAGGGAATGGCAGATTCAGAAGCTGTCAGCATCGAAGTTTAATTTGCACTTTACATGACAAGGAGGATAGGACCAAAGACAGAACTCTGGGCACATTAACAGAGCAGGAGAGGGACACAGCAACTACTGAAGGAAGAGAACCGTAGTACTGAAAGTATAAGGAGAAAAGAGATTCCAAGCATATGTCTACACTACGGGATTATTCCGATTTTACAGAAACCGTTTTTTAAAAACAGATTGTATAAAGTCAAGTGCACGAGGCCACACTAAGCACATTAATTCAGTGATGTGCGTCCATGTACCGAGGCGAGTGTCGATTTCCGGAGAGTTGCACTGTGGGTAGCTATCCCATAGCTATCCCATAGTTCCCGCAGTCTCCCCCACCAATTGGAATTCTGGGTTGAGATCCCAGTGCCTGATGGGGCAAAAAACATTGTCGCAGGTGGTTCTGGGTACAGCCTCACCCCTCCCTCTGTGCAAGTAGCAGACAACCGTTTCGCGCCTTTTTCCTTGGGCGAACTGTGCAGACGCCATAGCACGGCAAGCATGGACCCTGCTCAGCTCAAGACAGCAATCATGGATGTTGTAAACACCTCGCGCAGTCTCGTGCAGCCAGTGCTGAACCAGGACCTGCCAAATCAGTCGAGGAGGAGGCGGCTACGGCGACGAGAGTGATGAGGACATGGACACAGAATTCTCTCAAATGGCGAGCCTATGCGCTTTGGAGATCCTGCTGGTAATGGGGCAGGTTCTAGCCATTGAACGCCGATTTTGGGCCCGGGAAACGGGCACAGATTGGAGGGATCGCATAGTGTTGCAGGTGTGGGACAATTCCCAGTGGCTGCGAAACTTTCGCATGCGTAAGGGCACTTCCATGGAACTTTGTGACTTCCTTTTCCCTGCCCTGAAATGCCAGAATACAAAGATGAGAGCAGCCCTCACAGTTGAGAAGCGAGTGGCGATAGC
>NC_133769.1:114513520-114552929 GCF_003597395.2 Chelonoidis abingdonii
GTCTACCTGGCCAGTGCATCCGAGTTCAGATGACTTTCCAGAGCGGTCACAATGATGCACTGTGGGATACCGCTCGGAGACCAATACCATCGAATTGCGGCCACACTAACCCTAATTTGACATGGCAATACCGATTTCTACGCTACTCCTCTCGCTGGGAGGAGTACAGAAATTGGTTTTAAGAGCCCTTTATATCGATATAAAGGGCTTCGTTGTATGGACGGGTGCAGGGTTAAATCGGTTTAACTCTGCTAAATTCGGTATAAACATGTAGTGTAGACCTGGCTTAACATTGTCTCGTTTTAGCTTGACTCCCAATGCATCATGGGGAGGTGTGACTCAGAGGCCAAGTATAGGCCTTACAAAGTCTGGTTCAGAGGTCAACAAAACTACAGTAGTGGTGTGATTATAGGTTTTGAAGTCTAATACTCAGTTTAGCATGGAACTAAAGTGTATCCTGTCCTTGTCTGGGGATCAGAATTTGCTTATACCAGAGTTATCATACATGGCTATGCCTTATCAGTACAGATTGAAGAAAGAATAAATTGATGGAAAAGGTGGGTAATACCTTCTTTTTGACTTTTCCCAGTTTGAGTATTGGTCTGGAGGACATCTCAGCTTAGGTGCTGATTGTGTGTGTGTGGTGAAGACATTCTGATTGGAAGACCAGTGGTATATCTAGTTCGATAGTACAGATTGAACCTCTCTTGTCTGGCACTCCCTGGTCCGGCAACATCCATGGTCCGGCATGATTTTATTTTATGTTTTTTATGCTTTATCCGTTTATTTCCTTGTGCCAATACAGTACAATTGTGTAACAACACTAGCACTTTGTTATGAAGAGAACCAGTAAGCCTTGGCTAGGCAGTGGTGCAAGCGTTGTTCCTTTTATTCTCCTTGGCGAGATAA
This sequence comes from Chelonoidis abingdonii, assembly GCF_003597395.2. Classification (NCBI taxonomy): domain Eukaryota; kingdom Metazoa; phylum Chordata; order Testudines; family Testudinidae; genus Chelonoidis; species Chelonoidis abingdonii. The sequence goes on from NC_133769.1 coordinate 114,514,430, forward strand.
AAATGAAAAGAGACCAGTTCACTACAATATTAACATCCCGTGGGTCAGCAAATTCTCTGGTTCAGCACCAGTCAGATCCCAAGTGTGCTGGACTAGAGAGGTTCAACCTGTAGTGATGTTCGGGGGGCGTGAAATTTAAAAAGATGGTATATGTAGTGCCCCTTCCCCCCATGAAGTATCAGACCTTCCATTGCCTTGGATCTTATTTTTATAAGACCTCTGCTTGGGGCCCCACAAGAAAGCCATCCTACAGCCTTGTGAGATTAAGGAGGCTTAGTTAATAAGAAATGAATGCCTTTTGGTCCCAAAAATGTGAGCAGTTGTGTGTGTTTCTGAATGCATGTGAGTCTGCGTGCAAGAGAGTAAGACAGTAAGATCAAGTGGGGTCAAGTATTTTGAGATTTTATTGGCATCTGTTAGACAAAGGGACTTATGTGTTTGGGAGCCAAGGAGTGGAAATGTTGTAGCTGGTTGTTTCCAGAAGTGCCTGTAATGGGCTTTTGTGTGTGATTAGATTAATTTCTTATTGGAAAGATAAGAATTGATCATACATAGAAACTGGACTGCTCTCTAACCCCAAGAGGTAGTTCGTCACCTCAGAGTTGTGTACATTCTGTAGAGAGGATTTCATTCTCCGGGCTGTTAACCTGGCACCTTTCAAAAGAACATTTTTGAAAATCATATGTAATTTCTAATGCAATAATCACAGATCCAATGTGCATATTTGTGGTACACTATGTATAATTTGATGGGAATACTGTGCTTGCATTACAGGTGCTGCACCCAGCAGTGGAAACGCTAGATCTTAGAGATTGTGATATTTCAGATACTGCCCTGCTGCAACTTTGTAATTGCAAGCAACTGAAAAAAATTAACTTAAATTCCTGTAAAGAAAACAGACTAGCCATCACTTCAGAAGGTAAGTTTCTTGTATGGATACAATTTGAATCTGCCTTCTGTTTTCTTTCTTTTTGTTGGGAGAGTTGGAGTAAATTGTGAAAGCAATAGAATAAATATATTAAATACACACGTTGGTGAAGTCATTTTAATCAATTACACACAGACACTGTATTCCCCAGGAATTTGTTTAAGTTCGTGTTGCTTGGTTAATGTAAATTCTTAGTAGAATTAGTCAAAAAAAATTTAGCAGATTATTTCCATCAGAAAATGCAGTTTTGTCGAAATCCAAATGTTTTGCGGGAAAGTGTCAATTTTAACAAACTTTTCCATAGAAAAGCATTGAACTGTTTTGACTCATTTTATATGGATAACATCAAAATGTTGAATTTTGACTTTTTTGTTTTATTTAAACTTTTATTTTATCATATTTATATTGGTTTGACATTATCAAAACAATTCAGTTTTTCCTAAAAAACCCAAACAAACTTTGTTTTTTGCTGTAAATTTCAACCATTTATTATAATTTGAAATGAAAACATATTTTGAAATATCAGAATTTCCTGCAGAATTGAATTTCTGTTTTCTGATGGGCTCTAATATTTAAAAAAATGTATAAAGTGGTAAGGTGAAATTCTGGTTCCACTGAAGTCAATGGCAAACCCCTATTGTCTTCAGTGGAGTCAGGATTTCACCTGTATATTGTGTTAATCAAAACAGAATTTGAAGATAGATAAGAAATTATAGAAAGTAGAACAAAGATAGTTATGTGATATGCTGACTGATGTTTTAAAGGCATTAATTTAACTTACCTGGTTAAAATTTATCAAGAAATTGTACATCAAATTGCAATATACCAAAGTCATCACAAATCATAGAATGTATACAGTCATGGCTAACTTTTCCCTTTGATACAGCAGATACTTCCTTTTGCCTATAGTCTCCCTCTGGTTCATATGACAGAAAGTCCAGAAATCACAGCTGTCTGTTTTTCAGTTTATTTAGAAAATATGGTTGCCCCAAGTTGCTGCCAGATATGGTTACTAGCAGTTTCTCTTACTGCTTGTTTTCCTGGATTTCAGCTACAGAAGAATCTGGCATCCCCCACATAGTTTTGTTTTGATAAGGGACTTTTATCAGAGGATGTGTTCCTGACCAGGTTGTTCTTCCCCTTTAAGATCCTTTGCTGTCTGAAAGACCAGTATAAACTGTATAACATTTTAACATTTTGTTTAAGTTTAAAATGTAGTATTACTTAAAATTTATGAACTAATAATCGTAGAATTGCAGTGCTGAAATTGCTTCTGCACAATGGGTCCCTGTGCCTGTGTGTGCCTCAGCATCTATTGTGGCTAAGCCCTACCAAATAGCATCACAATTTTGTACTTTGGTTGATGTATTGCAGGGTGACCCTGTAACAATTGATGAGTAAGTGATGTTTTCTTGAGTTTGAATATATTCAGTAATTAAAGAGATCTCATATAACTCAACTAGATTGAGTTTATTAACAATTGTTAGTCATCACAGAACAGAAAGGTATATCTTACCAAAATCTGGAAGACCAAGCCTTGTAGCCAGTGACAGTCTGATTTTTTGATACTGTCTGGTTCTGTTATGCCTACAGCTTTGCATACTTGATAATGTGCTCTTCAGCCTAGCAGAGAAAGGTATGACACGATTCAATGGCTGGAAGTGAAAGCTACAAATAAGGTGTAAATTTTTAACAGTGAGGATACTTAACCATTGCAACAATTTCCCAAGGGTTGTGGTGGATTCTCCATCACTGGCAGTTTTTCAATCCAATACTGGATGTTTTCTAAAAGATTTGTTCTCGGGATTATTTTGTGGAAGGACTATGGCTAGTGTTACGCAGGAGGTCAGACTACATGCTCACAATGGTCCCTTCTGGCTTTGGAATCTATGAATGTTATTTCTACCTTAGCTGTTTATATTCTTACTATTCCCACTTTTGAACATATACTTTTCATTATATTTAGTAAATATACTGTTTACTTATGTCCTTTTGGTGGTCACATTACATTTTGCTAACTCAAATATTGGTTAGTTGTGATTTGTACAATTTTTATAAAATTTATTACTAAAAATATTCTATCCTGCACATAACAATTCTTACAAAAATATTGCAAAGACATACACAATACATTGTGGGAGGGCATGTGGAGATGCATTCCCCCCCCCCATTTCTGTCAGGGTGGGAGTCGGGGCTGAGTGCAGCTGAGTGGGATGTGCCTGGGAAAGGCACCGACACCATGCGCTCCCGTTCAGCCACTGTAGGTGGCACCTGGATAACAGAAGCAAGATCAGGCTAGCAGCGGGCTCAACGGTGGAGCTGCCTGAGGTGCAGGTGAGGCTTCAGTGGGGGCTCAGGGCAATGGTGTGGGGGGGCAGTGGGGCCAGATGGGTCTGGGAAGCCCAGAGGAGGCAGTGGAGGCCTGGAGCAGTGGGAGGTGGAGTAGAGAGCCCAGGGGAGGAGGCGGTGGCAGGGCCAGGGATGATGGCCGGAGGGGCATCTGGGGGAGGCAGCAGGGGCCAAGGGCAGTTGTGAGGCAGGAATACAAGTGCAGTTCCCCTGAAACTTTACAATGATATTTTATTTCATTCTTTCTAAAGTAATTAAATGTTCTTAAGTCCAAGCACTCGAGCCATTGCTTGAATGTAGGCGCTGACTCCATGAGTGCTCCGGGGCTGGAGCACCCATGAGAAAAATTAGTGGGTGCTCTGCACCCATCAGAAGCCAAGCCACATACTGCCCTTCCTACAACTCCACCGTCTCCTTCCTTGGACTACTTCCCCACAGCCCCAGCACCTCCTCTGCCCTGAAGAAGTGGGTTTTTTACCCATGAAAGCTTATGCCCAAATAAATCTGTTAGTCTTTTTAAGGTGCCACCAGACTCCTCGTTGTTTTTGTGGATACAGACTAACATGACTACCCCTCTAACACTTGGTCCTCTGCCCTTGTATCTGGACCTCAGTTTGGCAGCCGTCAGCCTGGAGCTTTCTCATACTCTGCTGAACCTGCCCCACACTGCTCTGTCCATGGTGCTCCAGCCATCTACAGCCAATCTGCTTCCCCGAACTCCAGGGAGTGACTGTCTCTGCTCTGCTCTGCAGCCCCTTCTTATATGAGCCAGGCTGGCCCTGACTGGCTCTTCCAATAAACCTTCCCCTAATTGGTTGTGATGTGGAAAAATCGATCCACGTGTTATGTTTTCAATCAGATCAGCCTGAGGCCTTTTTATTGATTACAAGCTCACAGGGGAGAACCGTTATGGAAAACAGCCTCCCCGAAGCTGGTTACAGACAGCCTTATAAAACTTAAAACCACAATCTTAATACGCAAGTTACATACATCATTTTCTTAATAACTGGTTACAAAACATTGCAAGGCTAAAGCTGATTGGAGCAAGAGTAAATTTCTTCTATATTAGGCTTTTCCTATTATTGATTATTTATTCTATGCGGTTACATGTTGACAGTAAAGGATATGACAAAATTGTTTTTCAGTTGGGGACTCTTAGGTACTTTCCATTATATCACTCAGGGCGGGGCAATGGTGAGTCAGGAGTTCAGGCAGGGGCTGAGCAGTAACAGTATATAATAGTAAGCCCAGGCCCTAGCTCAGGGCGGGGCAATGGTGAGTCAGGTGCGCCGTCCCTCAGGCAGAGGCTGAGCAGTAACAGCATATAATAGCAATAGGCCCAGGCCCAAGGTTCCAAAGGGCCGGGGAGAAGGGGAGACTGCCACCCGCGTCTACTCCACTGAGTCCCAGACCGGGGCCTTAGCAGCGGCAGAAGACCCACTGTTGCATCAGTGGGGATCCTGGCAACTGACATGGGTTCTGGCAGTGCTGCAGCCAGACTAGGGCTGACTGTCTCCGGCCACTTCCAGACTCCTCCTCTTGTGGAACCTGGGTCAAGGTGGTGTCCTCAGGGGGGTCCAGCATCGTGGTTCCTCGCAGTAGCTGGAAAGGGGTAGACTTGGCAATTCCTTCTGGTAGCTGGCGTGGGGCAGGCTCGGCCACTCCTCTGGGTAGCTGGTGTGGGGAAGGCCCAGCCACTGTTTGGGTTTACTGCAGGCCGCTGGGGTTTACCAATCGTGAGTTAGGCTGGAGGCGTCTGGCCTCCCCGGTGGCTGCTCTTTTAGTGAGCCCTGAGGTCGGGTCTTTATACTTGCGAGGCAATGCCTGACACTCTGGGAGGTGGGCTCAGAGTTTCCTGGCTCTGCCCACTTTGGTGTCTGGAGGGACTCGTCTTTCTCCGGGGCGGTGGGGAACCATACTGCCTCACTGCACTGGCCCCTCAGTCCTCATTCTCAAAGGATATCTGCAAAAAATGAGCCTGGGAGCTTAAATTCATAACTTTGCTAGTCACTAAAAATCATGGACTGAATAGAGACACTGGATTTATGGCTTATTTCAGCAATCTGTAACCTACTAACACCCCCCCATCTCCTGCCTTCTCCATCCCTGTCCCTCCCTCATCTTTGAAAAATCCGGTTTCCTGATTGGTCCTCTGGTCAGGTGTTTGGTTCCCTTTGTTAACCCTTTACAGGTGAAAGAAACATTAACCCTTAGCTATCTGTTTATGACACCTGCTTTTTTATTTTTATTTTTGGTTCTTGATTGAACTGGAATAGATTAAGGTCCAAACAAACCAAGGAAGGCATGGTCTGAAATACTGATTGTCCCAGTATCATATTTGAGAACTATATTAGACAAGAAGCAATTGACAAAAAAAAATGTCCTGTCAATAGTAAGAATGAGTAAAAGGAGAAGTGAGAGACCTCCAAAAAGAAACAAACAAACCACTCGTGAGATGTTTGAGACTGCTAGCTCATATGAATATTGGGTTATGACACCTTCTATCCTTGTTTGGAAAATGTAGTGCTTGTCACCCTTTATAATAAGTTTACACAGAGAGCTGAAATTGTGTGTACTTCTTAAAAAGGACAAGCTCGTTGGATGTGTGACATTCTGTACCTTGGGGGGGCGCCCTCTAGCCCCCATATTCCTCATTTATATATGATTGTGATCTTACCTTACAAGGTATGCTTTGTATGTATCAGGGGAAAGGTTATGATTTGCTGAAAGTCATTTCTCTATCCATATGTGTATATCATTAATGCATAGGACGTTATGAGAATTGTGTTGTATGATTGTCACTAAAATATGCTGTAAGTTGGGGAGTCAGCCAGATATTAGCGCCCCAGAGGCAACAGCATGGAAAGTAACCAACACCCAGGCGGGGTGTTAATCAACCCCTCAGTAACCATCATCCAGCAAGGGAGCTACAATGCAATGACTCACCTACTCGGGTTTCGCAAAGGCTGGTGTATATCCACCTTCCATTGATGAAGTGGTGAACCAATTAATAAATCTGCACTGCCCATCTAGACCAGTGCAAGACGGTATATTCCTGAGGTACGGCGCTAGGAGCTGGGGGGATTTGGCTCTGGTGCCTTTCTCTGTGTGATCCGTGGGTGGCTCTGGGAGCATTCATGCAATCCAGCTGAGTATGGGGTCTCCACATGCTGTTGTGCTGAGTGATGACAGCACCTGGAGGGGTTTGCTGCTGGTCACTAGCAAGGCATTGTGAGAGACAGCCCAGGACTGAGGGAGTTAAGGGGAGGATCCCACAGTCCCAGGCTGCACCCTAGGTATCCAATCACAGGATGTCTAAAGCAATGGTTCTCATTGAGCATACGCAGAGGTCTTCCAGGGAGTACATCAACTCATCTAGATATTTGCCTAAAGAAATCAGTTCAAACTAAAATTTTATACAGACAATGACTTGTTTATACTGCTCTGTATAATATAAATTGATATGTAAATACAATATTTGTATTCCAATTGATTTATTTTATAATTATGTGGTAAAAAGGAGAAAGTAAGCAGTTTTTTCAGTAATAATATTCTGTTACACTTGAATTTTTATGTATGATTTTGTAAGCAAGTAGTTTTTAAGTAAGGTGTAACTTGAGGGTATGCAAGACAAATCAGATTCCTAAAAGGGGTACAGTAGTCTGGAAAGCTTCAGAGCCACTGATCTAAAGCAACATTGCAGTGGTTATGATATCAGCAAGTCACGCACAATTAATAGAAACCAGACTTCTGGGTTCACTTTAGCCATAAACTTAAACTGGGCTTTTAAAATGCATTAGCAGGGGAGATCTCCCCCTCCCATATTTTTATATGAAGAAAAATAAACTTTTTCTACCTATTATTTTGGATTGGAATGCTCATGTGGTTAAAGTATGGTTGCCTGAAGCAGACCATATTACTCTTTCTAGGTAACCCAGAGTCTTTGTTCATTTAATAGGCTTATTGATTCCCCCAATTTTTAGGGAAACCAATGAGACTTGAGCTATCTGAAAAGAAGACTTTGTGCTTTGGGAAAAACCACATATCTTAGCTGGATATCTCAGCTCTACACAAAGTTGTTATCACCACCTATGTTTCCCATTTTTCTTTGAGACAACAGTCAGATTTCTCACCCATACCCCAAAATGACAAATACTGTAATACACACAAACAAAAGAGACAAGATACCTGTAAACCTTGGGAAAATTGCATTTTTGGCACTTCCTCAAGAAAAAGAAAAAAACCTCTTTCATCTACAACCGAGGATATGTCCACTGATTTGATTTTATAGAGAGTAATTAATTTCAACAGAAGCCAAAGAGTGGATTTGAAGGTACAAGTTGATTATGTGTTTGAATTTGATAAGGCAAAACATAATGAATGTATTAGTCTAATAACTGAGTTGAAGTTTTATTTAAGTACGACAATCAAGCAATACTTAATAGTGCACTATACATAATATAGAAATGAAACATATATTCCAATCTGAGGCTGGGAAAATGATGGGCAGCTCACTTCACTAACGATTAACTTCCCCACACTCATCTCTTATACAGTGGTTATGAAAAAAGGAAGTCCTTTCTCATACTTTGATTGTATTTTGAATCAATAAAACAGTAACATTTATAACTAGTTTATCACTACAGGGACCATCTGTGATCAGAATTACTTCTTAGACATTAATTAATACATTAATCATTTGCTGTTACATTGATTATAGAACACACTAGCTATACCAAAGGATCCTGATTCATTTGATCAATTACTAATCTTGTCAATTACATTGCATTTTGAACATCCCCTATCAATTGCACCATTTTTCCATAACAACACCCATTTTAATAAGAGGTCTCCCTTTATATACAATGAATTTTTACAGAAAAGAGACAAAGAAAATAACCTATTGACTGTAAAGCTCTTTTCTTGCATCTGCTTTACATAGTTGATAAACTAAAGACTTTCAACCGTCCATTGTTTTATGAATTACAAAAATATCTGTAACTGAGTCATTATGACAGAAATAATTTGTTAGAGTCATTCTTGATAAGCTAAAAGCATCTCTCGATAGATCATTATCTTATTAATCATAGAAAACAACTGTCACATATTGGTTACCAGTAGTCTCTTTCTGGGCATGTGGACTAGATCATTTAAAGTTCAGTTTAGGTTCAGCTTGAATACAAAGAATTATAAATACAAGGCATGCTGGGACTTTGGTTCACCTACAAAGAATAAAAAGGGTTATGGTAATTTTGGATCATTTACTAAGAAGTTAGATCAGTATAACCAGTTTTAAACCAATATAAGAGATTTCAAACTCAAAAGTTGCAGTGGTTTAACCAAACTGATCTGCTAAACTAGTGCAATTTCTGTGTGTACACATGCCCTTAGCTAAACCAATTTAACCCCAAGGTTATCTGATTGAATTGTGTGTGTGTTGGGGGCTTGCAGAGATTTAACCACTTAAAAATCAGTTCAGTTAATCAGTGCAACTTTGTGAATGTAGATTAAGCCAAAAGCCCACACAGACACTAAGGGAAATAGGTAACCAACTGTGTGCAAAGTAAATAAATTGGAAAATATTCTCTACTTGTGTTATTTGTAAAAATAGTTTGGACAGACTGAGACTTTTGAATTGACAGACTCATTTTTATACAGAAGTGTTACACAATATTTTAGTAGATGAAAGCTTATTTACATAAGAATGACTTGCTTTATTTCTTCAATAGGAGTCAAAGCTCTGGCCTTGTCTTGCCCTTATTTACGTGAAGCCTCATTTAAAAGATGCTGCAATGTATCAGACAGCGGAGTTCTTGCTCTGGCACTCAATTGCCATCTTCTGCAAATAGTTAACTTAGGCAGCTGCTCAGGCATCACTGATGCATCCCTGCATGCGCTTGGACAGAACTGCAGATTTCTACATAGTGTGGATTTTTCATCTACTCAGGTAACTAAACGGCACCAATAAAAATATAAATGACAGTGACATAAATAGAATGAAGAGGTGAATTTTATTAACGGCATTTTTGTTTAGCTGTGTTTTAGCAGGTTTTTAAGATTCAAAACGCCAAAGGCACATCTAGATCCAGACACTATTTCCCAATGAAATGGTATTAAATATGTTCTGTCTTTTGATAATATAAACATATTTTCTCCAAATATGATTTACTACTAATGATATCGAACCTGGAGCACAGATGCATTTTTTTCATTAAAGTCTATCAGGTATCAGGTTTTTTAATCGTGCTGTTGGTGTTACTCTGTGCCATAGGAATATAACGGGTGGCCAACCTGTGGCTCCGGAGCTGCGTGCGGCTCTTCAGAAGTTAATATGCGGCTCCTTACCTAGGCATTGATTCCGGGACTGGAGCTATAGATGCTAATTTCCAATGTGTGGGGGGGTGCTCACTGCCCAACCCTCTGCTCTGCCCCAAGCCCTGGCCCCACTCCACCACTTTCCCCAAGGCCCCTGGCCCTTCCCCTGAGCCTGCCGTGCCCTTGCTCCTCCCCCCCTCACTCCCATAGCCTCCTGCGCAGATGAAACAGCTGATTGCGGGAGAGGGGGAAAGTAGGCGCTGATTGGTTGGGGGATGCTGGCAGTGGGAGAGGCTGGGGCTGGGGAGCGGATGGGGGACTGCTGACTATTACTGTGGCTCTTTGGCAATGTACATTGGTAAATTCTGGCTTTTTCTCAGGCTCAGGTTGGCCACCTCCGGAATATAATCTTACACCAGTTCTTTAAATTCCTGTGGCTAGAAGGACCAATTGGCCTGCGTGGGGGATAACATGCTGAATTGTATGAGTCATACAACCTGTAAAAGCATAAGACAAACTATAAACTCCTGATAACTAATTTTTCACTTCTCAAGGTTCAGTCACTCTTGAAAGAAAGAGTAGTGTGCAAAACCAAAGGTCTGAGTGGCATTGTACACTGAGTCATCTGCTCAGTTTATGCATTATTAATAATATGATCAAGACAATGCTTAATCTGTGCCAGGGCTTGCCAGGGCTCGGCAGCTCTGGGCTTGGCAGTTCATAGCTCCAGCATCTTTGGACTTGCCGCGTCAGTTATGAAAGTAAAAAAATTGTTTGATGCTCGGCACCTCTTTCATTACAAATTAAGCACTGGATTAAGCTGGGATTTTGGTCCTGTTTTGTGGCTTTTTTTTCTTCAAAATAGTAAGCGTCCTGGTATTTTATGTTCCATGTAAACCTAGTTTTTTGTTTTTTTCTTTTTTCCTTTTTGAGAAACTTCTTAGTGTTCTGAATTGTACAAGGTGTAGAGGAAGGCACTGTCTTAGACCCACAGAGTTAAGTCTCTAATTTAGACAGACCTCACAGCTGAAACGATTCCTTTGGTGATTTTTTTTCATTTAAAGGCTTGTGAAAGAAGTATGTGTTAAGAGACAGGATTTGAAGGAGAAGAGGGTAGTTGTCTGCTGCACAAGAAGGAGGAAATTTCCAATCGGGGGAGGGAGCATGGAAGAATGCATGGAAACCAGAGTGGGAGAAGGAGTGGTTGGGATGGTGCCTTGGATGGACTTGCAGCAGAGAAGTGGGGATGAGGAAGAAATAAGAGCAGAGCTGTATGCAGGAACAGCGGGGAGCAGAGGTTTGCAAAGTAGAATGAGGCTCAGCTCTCATGTGCGGCAAGGGCAGTGTCAGTTCCCTGATTTCCTGTCCTTTGCCCTCTGCTGGAGCGAAGGGGAGAGAGCATCTCCTGGTCTGGCTACCACCAGTCCACCGCGGGCCTTAATTTAGTGGGCATGGTGCAGCTGCCAATCAGGGGGGAGAGAGAAGGAGGGGGAATCCACTGCTTCCTCTCCTCCCTCCCTCTGAGAGAATCACCACATGAAAATAATTCGGTGGAGGCAGGGGAATACACTGTGGTGTCTGGGGGGTGGAGTGGGAAACCTACACTGGAGGCTGCCTCAGAAACCGGGGGAAGGAGAGTAGTGACAGTTGACCCCTAATCTAAACTTAACTATAATTCATATGCTAACGTGCTTAAGATAGTGGTAATAATAAAAGCCGTTAAAGCTGTAATGCAATTAGGGATACAGAAAACATATTTTATTTGAATAGGTTTTGCAAAACAAGACCAAGTAGTAGGTTTGGGGGGATTTTTAGTGTGTGTAACAGCATTGACTTATTGAGACCATTGGGAAATGTATTGATGCAAATAGCTTATGTAAGCAATAGGAACACTAATTATGGCCCCTCTGGAATACCAGATACAGGCAGAGAGCTGAGAGCTAACACAGATATGGACCTGGCTGTGGGGGGATGAAAGGAAAAGGTGTATAAAAAGGATGTTTGCTCAACCTTCACTGGGCACTTTGGGTTGACGGGATGCTGTAAACTGGATTGTCACACCCCACTTGTGATGTACTCCACTGGCTACTTCCTTCTGTCTTTGTTTTCAGTGGTCTCTGGGGGCTTGCGAGTATGACAACTCTAGGGACTCTTGTGTTATATATATCACTTTTTGAGCAACTAGGATAATACTCTTGCTTATTTGGATTTTAAATCAAGTCTTCATATCTCTATTTACGTGGCTCACCAGTCTCACTCTTAAAAGTTTCACGTAGCTGCCCGAATAAAGGACCTGTTAGTGATTTGTGCAGTTTGCACCCAAATTAATCAAAAGGCTACAGGACCCCGCTCTGGGGGCTGCCTTAAAGAGGAAGGTGGAAGAGCTGCCTCAGGTCAGTGAAGGGGGACAGCTACCCCTGGGGGAAGGAGGGAAATGTAAACACTTTCACATCTGAAATTCTTTCATAGGCTTGAGTGCAGGATAGAGGGGTAGCCTGTGCTAGTAGATGGGGCCAGGTGGGTTGCTTCTTTGCAGAAGAGAGAAGGAGCCTGCACTGGGAGCAGGAGGACATTTGCCAGACCCATTGGAAAGGGAGGTGGCAGAATGAGAGTCAGAAAACCTATGCTAGGTAAATCATGAAAGGCCTGGGCATGCTTCTGATAAAGCAGTCCAGCGCAAGTCTGGTCAGCCTGAGAGAGAAAGAGAACATAGAGTAAGGAGAGGGGGCTGGGAGGAGAGAGAGATGCTGCCAAGGCAGCCTGCTGCCTCAGAGAGACCAGTGGATGGAGGGCTCCTGTGCTTTGAGAGAGGGAATCATTTGCTAGATCTGAATAAGAGGTGAGGCAAGGAGCCTGCAGTGGTTTTGCAGTGCAGGTTGCCATGTGATTTCCATTCCAAGGGGAGGGTGGGGGAAGCCTTGTTACATCCAGATCATATTATACAAGTCAGATTATTGGTGTTCTAGTTGGCTGCTCACATCTAGGTTTGGAACGTGTGAATTTCAGTTTGTATTGTCTTTAGTAAACTATGGGGAGGCACAATTGGTTTTTGTTTTTCCTTAGCTTAAGGAAGAACAAACTGACAAATTTTGAGAATGCCTAGTGTAGATCAAAGCCATGGACCAGAGACTTGAAAGTAAGAGGAAGTCACTGAAGGATTTAAAATAGGGGAGTGACATAGTCTGGGCAATGATAGGGAGAGAGTTGCTTTTTGCTGCAGCATTTAGCGTGCAGACTGAAGGTGAGAACTGGAAATCTGAGTATGAGAAGTTGCATGAGATGAGCAAACAATTGACAGGGTTTTAGTGGAAGGAATGGACAAGAAAGGTTGGAGAGGTTGTGGAGGAAGAATCAACAGGGTTTGTCAAAAGCCTGATTTGGAGGGAAAAGAAAAGAGTGGAGTCAGACATGACAGCAAGGTTTCAAGCCTTAGTGACTGGGGGATAGTGGAACTATGGACAGTGATAGGGCATGGAGGGAGAGGGGAGGTTGTTGGGGGCAGAGAAAGATAAGGAGTTCAGTCAAAACTGATGTAAGGATTTCTTTATGTTGAGTTTGAGCAAGTTAGGGAGTTGAAATTTTGGGGCAGGTCTATACTACAAGGCTAAGTTGACCTAAGTAATGCTGTTCCAGCTACATGAATAACTGGAGTCTGCGTAGTTTAGGTCAATTTATTGCAGTGTCTACACCGCGCTGGATTGATGGAAGAAACTCTCCCATCGACTTATATTATGCTTCTCATTCTGGTAGAGTACTGGAGTCAACAGGAGAGCGATCGGCACTCAATTTAGCGGGTCTTCACCAGACCTGCTAAATCGACCGCCAGTGGATTGATCTTCCTGTGTCGATCCCCTGGTAAGTGGAGATAAGCCCTGAGATTTAAGACTAAACACAATAGGTTTTTATTTTAAATACCATTCTTATCTCCTCACTTTCACCAGAAGTATAAAATCAAAAATCCTTCTGAACGTCTCTTCTAGTATCTTTATTAATAATGTTAGTAGATATTAACCATTTTAGTCCCCTTTTCCTTTTTGTGTTTTTAATTCTTGACATATTAACTATTCTCCCAAAATCTTGATGGTGTTAAGAAAAAGTGTGTTTGAACAATAAGGCCAGAGTGTTGATTTATAACCTGAGAGTGACCTATGTTTAGGATTTTCACATGATTATTAGATTGTACTTCGTTAAGACTGGTGCCTCCAAGTATGTGGTAAAATAGATGTCCAGGGAAGAAGTACCCTCAAACTAGTAAAAGTGTCAGCAGAAATAGAGAAAGAGAGAAGGCGGGTGAGGTAATATCTTTCACTGGACCAACTTTCTTCAGGTCTGGGAAATGTTTCTCCTCATCTCTCTAATGTCTTGGGACTGACATGGCTACAACTCCTCTTCCTCTTTAACATTTATTGACTCAATATAAGGAAACAATTAGCTTTCATTTATCACACGTCAAAACTGTTAAAGAGGATAGTTCTTGGGAATGGTTTTGATAACTTTTAAAATAATATAGACACTTTCAGATCTGAAATTCTTTCACAAGCTTTCAAAGTGCTGAATCATTTCTGGGTTTGTTTTCACATGTAGCTCTTTATTAGAAGACGCTACTACACCAGTGAGAGTTGGTGTAGTTAATCCACCATAGCTATGTTGACGAAAGAAGCTCTCCTGCTGACATAACCTCCCATGTACACAGTGCTAAGCTGGTATAACTACATAGTTCAGGTATGTGGATTTTTCACACCCCTGAGCTACATAGTTATACTGATATATGTCTGAAGTGTAAACCTGGCCTCAATCTTGGGAAAGCTGTGATAGAAAAAAAATTGTCAGTGGAGCTCCCTCACAAATGCTGCTGCCATGAAAGCTAGGGATTTGTGCTTTCCCTGGCTTCTCTTCAAGTTTCTGCCAAGCAAAGGTAGTTAAAAAAGGCTAACAAACCTGCAGTTGCATGGGACACTGAGTCAGAGACAAGTTAAAATATGACACTGTTTGTGTTCCAGTGCTGTGTGATATTAAGTAGGATCTGAGTCCTAATGATGGAGAGCTGTCTGGAGATGATAATTTGTCCTCTCAGGTATAAGGAGAATTACCAGCGATTTCCCACCATTGGTCTAGCATAAGTGCAGCTCCATTCATTTCTCAGTGATGGAAGCACTAATGTAGACTAGAACTACTAGTGCAGGAAGTGAAACCAGATATTCTAGGGGTAACAGAAACAGAGTGGAATAGTAAACATGACTGGAGTATATAGGTATTGAAGGGTATGTGCTGTTCAGGAAAGACAGAAGTGAAGGTAAAGGTGATGCAGTAACTTTGTATATTAATGATGAGGTAGACCATAAAGAAATAAGAAGTGATGGGATGGATAAAAAGGAACTCTATGTGGGTAAAAATTACTTTGGGGAAGATGGGTAACAAAGGCTGCACTGGGATAGTGCTTATGGTCTGCCAAAGGCCCCCAGGATCCAATTTGGATATGAAGAGAGACCTATTTAATATTTTAATGAAATAAATACAGCTGGGAATTGTGTGATTATGGGAGATTAATTTCTCAGATATAGATTGGAGGGAAAGTGCTACTTCTGATGATAGGGCAAGATAGTTCTGGATGTGATAGCTGACAGATTTCTTTACCACATAGTCACTAAACCTATTTTAGATTTAGCATTGATAAATAGTGAGGACATAAAAGATGGGACACTAGATGGGAAAGGTTCCAAGTTACTACAGAGAATTCTTCCCAGGTGTCTGGCTGGTGGGTCTTGCCCATGTGCTCAGGGTCTAAGTGATCACCATATTTGGGGTCAGGAAGGAATTTTCCCCCAGACTGCAGAGACCCTGGGGGTTTTTCACTTTCCTCTACAACATGTAGCATAGGTCGCTTGCTGGTTTGAACTAGAGTAAATGGTGGATTCTTCGTACCTTGAATAGATTATGGGCCTATTACAGGAGAGGGTGAGTGAAGTTCTGTGGCCTGCAGTATGAAGGAGGTCACATTAGATAATCATGATGGACCCTTCCAGCTTTAAAGTCTATGAGTCTATTTGTTCTTGACAAATCCATTCTGGCTATTACTTATAACCCTATTATCCTGTAGGTGCTTACAAATTGATTGTTTAATAATTTGTTTGAGTATCTTTCCAGGAATCAAAGTAGGTCTGTAACTCCCCAGGTCCTCTTTGTTCCCCTTTTTAAAGGCAGGTACTGTCTTTGCCCTTCTCCAGTCATCTCACTTGTCTTCCAGGAGTTCTCAAAGATAATTACTAATGGTTCCGAGATTGCTTCAGCTGGGTCCTTAAGAACCCTAGGATGAACTTCATCAGGCCCTGTTGACTAACGTATATCTAACGTATCTGAATATTCTTTAACCTCTTCTTTCCCTATTTTGGCAAGAGGCACTCCTTCTCTCTTGTTGTTAATATTAGTTGTGTTCAGTGCCTAGTCACCAATAACGTTTTTAGTGAGGACTGGAGCAGGACAGATATTAGCACCTCAGTGAAGTTCTGGAACAGCTTTCCATGGGGAACAGTGGGGGCAAAAAGCCTAACTGGCTTCAAGGCTGAGCTTGATAAGTTTATGGAGGGAATGATATGATGAGACTGCCTACAATGGCACTTAGCGAATCTGTGACTGAAGGTGATGGGACACTAGATGGGGAGGGCTCCGAGTTACTACAGAGAATTTTCTCCCAGGTGTCTGGCTGGTGGGTCTTGCAGGCCAGAGACTAAAGGCCACAGTTTTGCCCTGTGTTATATGGGAAGTTTTTCTTTTCTTCTGGTGGGGTGGCTCACACATGGACTATCTGTGTTACCCTTGTGCCCAATTGCTTGGTTTAAGTTTAGCTTTATATTTCTGTTGGTGTGTCTTCATTTATTATTTTAATCACAGAATCAGGACTGGAAGAAACCTCGAGAGGTCATCTAGTCCAGTCCCCTGCATGCATGGCAGGACTAATTATTATCTAGACCATCCCTGACAGGTGTTTATCTAACCTGATCTTAAAAATTGCTGGTGATGGAGATTCCAGAACCTCTCTAGGCAATTTATTCCAGTGCTTAACCACCCTGACAATTAGGAAGTTTTTCCTAACATCCAACCTAAACCTCCCTGCTACAATTTAAGCCCATTGCTTCTTGTCCTATCCTCAGAGGTTAAGGACAATTTTTCTCCCTCCTCCTTGTAACAACCTTTTTATGTACTCAAAGACTATTATCATGTCCCCTCTAAGTCTTCTCTTTTCCAGACTAAACAAACCCAGTTTTTCCAGTCTTCCTTCATAGGTCATGTTTTCTAGACCTTTAATCATTTTTGTTACTCTCCTCTGGACTTTCTGCAGTATGTCCACATCTTTCCTGAAATGTGGCACCCAGAACTGGATACAATGCTCCAGTTGAGGCCTAATCAGCGCAGAGTAGAGCGGAGGAATTACTTGCTTACATTGCTCCTTCTAATACATTCCAGAATGATGTTGACTTTTTTTTGTAACAGTGTTACACTGTTGACTCATATTTAGCTTGTGGTCCACTCCAGATCCCTTTCTGCAGTACTCCTTCTTAGACAGTCATTTCCTATTTTGTATGTGTGCAACTGATTGTTTCTTCCTAAGTGGAGTACTTTGCATTTGGCCTTATTGAATTTCATCCTGTTTACTTCAAACCATTTCTCCAGTTTATCCAGATCATTTTGAATTATAATCCTATCCTTCAAAGCACTTGCAACCTGTCCCAGCTTGCTATCATCCGCAAACGTTATAAGTGTACTCTCTATGCCATTATCTAAATAATTGATGAAGATATTGATTAGAACCAGACCCAGAACTGATCTCTGCGTTACCCAACTCGTGCCCTTCCAGCATGACTGTGAACCACTGGTAACTGGTTCAGGCTTGTAGCAGTGATAGAATAAACTGCAGGTTTGAATCAAGTCTCTGGAGTACAGTACATCCCCAGCTGGGATGGGTCATTCAGTCCTTTGTGTAGAGCTTGCTTGTAGCAAAGTCCCTCCAGAGGTAAGAAGCAGGATTGAAGACAAGATGGAGATGAGGCATCAGCCATTTATAGTCTTTTCCAGGTGTAAGAACACCTCTTTGTCCTTACTGTGGAAAATTACACCATAATGGAGTTTGAAGTCACATGGGCAAGTTCCTGCATACTTTCCTGAGTTACAAAGCGTATCTGCCTTTTCTCAATGGGTCAGTTGTATAGCTGATGGTCCTTAATGGGCCATCAAACAGGCTAGGCAGAGCTAACACCAACTTGTCTGGGATGTTTCCTAGAAGCATAACTTAAGTTTAAAATACAGACAGTATAGAGCCAATATTCATAACTTCAACTACAGAACTGATACACACGCATATAGACAGTATAATCATAACCAGCAAACCATAATCTTGTCTTAAACACCTCATTTGACCCCATTTATACAAGATTTGGTGCCACTACAGGACTTTGGGTGCAACCATGTTCTATATGGTCCCAGTTCAAATCGATAACGTAGCAGTCCTTATTTCCCATTTTATAGATGGGCACTATATTTGCCCTTTTCCAGTCTTGTGGAATCTCTCCAGTCTTCCACTACTTTTCCAAGATAATCGCTAATGGTTCAGGTATCTCTTCAGTCAGCTCCTTGGGTATTCTAGGATGCATTTCATCAGGCCCTGGTGACTTGAAGACATCTAACTTGTCTAAGTAATTTTTAACTTGTTCTTTCCCTAATGTTTTATATTCATTTCATTGTATGGCAGTTTCATGTCTGTTGATTTATGTGACGTATAAATGTTTCAGATAAATTATATCACACTTTCAGAGTCTAACGGACAAATTCTGTGGTCTTTGCTATTTCCTTCCTCTGGCAAAACTTCCACTAAAAATAAATTCTCATACTACAAAAGCAGCTAAATGTCAGCTGAACTAGATTTACTGCTTAAATGACAAAATAATTAGTGTTATTTGTAGACAAGCAAAAAAGAACAAATTACTCGAACATACACAAAATGTAACATTATTGAATATTTCCATGAGAAAAATTCAAGATGTTTGTTATAAATTGGGTTAAGCCTAATTTATACCTGGTGGGTCTTACCCCTGCATTTCCTTTAAGATAGTTGCAATAGTTCAGCTTCTTGATGAAATAATAGCAGTCCCTGACCAAAACAAAGGCACATCCAAGGCCACTGAACAATGTAGGCATTGTTAGGCCTAGGAGCCTTGCTAGATAATCTCTGAGTGCGAAGAGAGTGGGTGAGAGACAGACAGAGAGGCACACAGAAACAAAGGAGGAAACTCCAGATGCAGCATGGAAAAAACCCACTGTGTGACCTGAGAGAAGCATGGAAGGGTGCCTTTGGGTTGGATGCTGGCTAAATGAGGTTGGGGGCTGTGAGCAAGGAAATAACCTTTTGTTGTTTGGTTCCTCTTGTGTTCAGGGAAACAGGACTTTGTACAGTTTTGTAAATAAACAAAATTGCATTAAAGTAGTACCTGTCTCTATCACCAAGGTATCTTCCCAGCAGAAACAATCTACAAGTTCTCATATTTTTGGTTAGTCAGTTGAGTGAAAGGGGGGTAACATTAGGTTAATTGGGAATGAACAAAGCAAAATTTACCATTTTTATAAATAGGTCTTTATTTCATCATAAACCAGAAGTGAGATAAACACACTACTTAAAGCGCATTTCTGTGGTTCTTGTGCTTCATGTGTGGCAGATTTTTGTTTCCAAGTTGCTTGAGGTGATCAGGCTGAGGCCACAGGATTGTTTGGGGAGGAGATGACGAAACACATCAAGTGTTTAAGTTTTAAAGCTTTATTAATAAAATAACAAAATAACAACAGTGTGTGACGGGAGCTTTCACGTCACTCAGAGGAAGGAAGGAAGTGTTAGTGCCCCAAGCCCTAACCCACTTTTATATTTACACAGACTTTACTGGAGGATGGCCAAGCCTGAGTGTAAGGTATGAAGAAGAGGGGGGAGAGTGGACGAGAGTTTTGTTCTGGACCCAGGTTGTTCAAAGTCCGCTGCTGATCTCCGAATTGCTTCAGCTTTTAGGAGGGTTTTAAGTTTTGGGGGGTTTGGGGGGGAGGAGGTGTTTAGGAACCTTTGCCTTTGATGCTTTTTGTGGTCTCCTCGACATTCTCAAAACACACCAGCTAGAGTTTGCTGGCTTTTGGGTGGGTGGGTTGGTTTGTTTGTTTGTTTTTGTGCTGGCTTTTGTTTGCCTTGTTTGTTATGGGCGGACTTTGCAGGTTTGTTTAGCTGAAATTTTTTTTTTATTTTTTTATGGCTGGTTGGTGG
The DNA here is from genome assembly GCF_003597395.2 of Chelonoidis abingdonii. Classification (NCBI taxonomy): domain Eukaryota; kingdom Metazoa; phylum Chordata; order Testudines; family Testudinidae; genus Chelonoidis; species Chelonoidis abingdonii. Next base: position 114,534,313 of record NC_133769.1, read on the forward strand.
ATTTGGGACCTTTGGGCCTTTCTTGGCAGGCAGCCGAGAGTTAGATGTGTGCTGTGGCCTTGAGCTGGCTGGAGTTAGCATTTTATTTTTGGGCCTAGCAGGAGCATGGTGTTAACCCTTTTCCCCCACCCCGCTGGCCTTTTGCAACCTGCAAAGGAATTTTTCATTTTATACTTACTTAAACTTTTGACCCTTCCCAAAAAGTTTTGTGATGTTTGCAATAGCGTTAGCCATATACAATGCTGATTTGCTTTTTTCAGGGGATTCCTTGAGGGAGGGGGAGCATTGGAGTATGACAGTCCTCCCCCTTGACTCCGAATCAACATTTTGTTGTCACTTAGGTGGCAAGGGTTACTGTTGGTTTTTTACATAAATAGCAATATAGCATGCACAAAATTATTAATTATTATTATTATTATTTGCTTCAGCAGTTTGGGCATGAGTCTGGTGTTTTTTTGTTGTTGTTGTTGTATTTTTGGCAAAAATGGTAGAGCCGGTGTGGCAGGGGATGCGTGCTCAAAAATTTTTTACTGATAGGGATGCACGATCAAAAAAGTTTGGAGACCACTGCATTAACCAATAATGACTTTTGGCTTTATTAGTAACATAGCATAACACATTTCCTGTTGACATAGATGCCCCCTTCGGATGGCTGTTGCAAAGGCAGCTTTTTATAGGTTAAATGTGTGTTGCAACATCGTGAAGGAGGAGGCATTTGTCTGGAATACGGAAAGTTGCTCTCAGGTGTGCGCCAATGAGTGTTGTTTATGAAAAATTAAACACAACATAGTTAGAAACATTAACAGAAACATAATGGCAAGCCAATGCACTGAAAAATTTTGTGTTTGTGATTTTAACAGCAAGTTGAGAAGCACGCTGGGGTTGGTGGTTCTCCAAACACATGCTGAGGTATTGGTAAACAGATGTGTTGCAGTGGGGGCATATTCCAATGCCTCCCCTTCCCAACAGATGTGCTAACCCACCTCATAATAGCGGCTTGGCACTGCCTTTTTTTTATACACCGTTTGAGGGGGGTTTATAGGCCAGAGTTTCCAGATGTTGCCCTCTGCAATCTACAGGTGCTGATAGTCTGGGGACTAACACGGGTAGAGAGACAAGGTGGATCTTTTATTGGACCAACTTCTGTTGGTGAAAGAGACAAACTTTCAAACCTAGAAGACTTTTGTGTAGCTTGAAAACTTCTCTCTCTCACCAACAGAAGTTGGTCCAATAAAAGATATCACCTCACCCACCTTGTCCCCCCATTTTAAAAGACCCAGACCTGGTCTACACTACGTGTTTAAATCGATTTAAACAGCGTTAAATCGATTTAACGCTGTACCCGTCCACACTACAACGCTCTTTATATCGATATAAAGAGCACTTTATATCGATTTCTGTACTCCTCCCAGACGAGAGGAGTAGCGCTAAAATCGATATAAACATATCGGATTAGGGTTAGTGTGGACGGAAATCGACGTTATGCCTCCGGGCGGTAATCGCCACAGTGCAACGCACTGGACCATGCCTGGAACAGCAATCTGAACTCGATGCAGCGGGCAGGTTAAACAGGAAAAGCCCCCACGCGAAACATTTTGAATTACATTCCTTGTTGCCAAGCGTGGAAAGCTCTGAACAGCATGGGTGCATGCAAGTCCCAAATCCAAAAAGAGTCCAGCATGACGTACTGAAGATATCGGATCTGAATCGTCTTATGGGGTAACGAATCTGTATGTATCAGAGCCTCCCGTTACAAGAAAGAACGAAATGCCAAACGCGTTGAAGAAATCTCCAGGCTACACAGCCTGGCATGAACAAGTGTAACGGAAGCCAAAGAACAAAGGATCTCATGGAGGGAGGGAGGAGGTAACTGAGACTCCAAGCTATCCAGCAGTCCACAGCAAGTCTCTGAAAATGTATTTGCATTCTTGGCTCGAGCTCCCAATGTCTGTAGGTTCAAACAGCAGTGCGTTGGCGTGGTTCAGGGAATAGCTCCCAGTTCCTTTCCCCCCACCACCACGTGAAGAAAAGGGAAAGAATCATTCTGACTCCTTTCCAATGTCACCCTATGTGTACTGGAATGCGCTGGTAATAACCCGACTGCAGCAGTGAAGACAGTAATCCACTCCTCTCCTCCCTGGGTAGAATCGGTGCAATAGAGATGGTAAACTGTCGTCAGAACACCGCTGAGTGCCTCCAATGCTTTTAACTGAATATGGGGTCCTGGGTAAAAACAGTATGATCCTGGTCACTGCCAGTAGATAGGACAAACGCTATAACAGTCTTCATCATAAGAGCACTGGGGCTGAGCATCAACTCTATGCCGCCCAGCCCTTCCAATTGCTGGGAAAGACAAAGATTCTGAACTGCCTGGATGTCATTAGCAGCAGAAGTGCGGGCTCCTCGCTCCTCCCGCACACGCTCCGCCGTTCCGTCCTTTATTGTCCGCTGGACTGTCATAGCATGAGCTGCCTCCCCCTCATTTTATCTCAAAATAACAAGTCCGTTCTTATTCCGCATTCTTTATAACTCATGACACAAATGGGGGGGGGGACACTGCCACAGTAAGCACCAGGAAGGTTGTGGGAGGAAGGGAAGCAACGGTGTTTTGCCAGGGGCACCGCCCTGGAATACTGACACGGACAGCTGTGCTCTGATACACTGGTCCCTCTAGTGCACTTTGCCCGCCAATCTAGTCCAGGAACTGACTCTATTTATTAGAAACCATAAGGAGTGGATTGAACATCGTGGAAGTCCATTCCCAGTTTTGCTTGCCGCTCCCGCCAATCCAGCCAGGGCACTCAATAGCAGCAGTAACAGTACAGAGGAAGGAGATAACCCGTCAATCTCATTGCCAGTTACTCCACAAAGTAGACGTTACAAACAATTGGTAACCATCTCTGCTATCCATGCAAAACCAAAATGAATGCGGCTGTTGTAGCGCTGAAGTAGTCGCCTCCGTCCGCGCAATCCAGGACACATACGGTGCTGGAAAAAAAAAAAGCGAACGGTGCCTATGTTGCCGTTGCTATGCGTCTGCCAGCATCCAAGGAAAAAAGGCGCGAAAGGATTGTTCAGCTGTGTTTTCCAGAGGAGGGAAGAACTGACACATTTAACCCAAGAACCCGTCCGCGACAAGGATTTCAACCCTCCAGATTCCCAAGGGGCGAGGACACTCGAACATTTGAATAGCTTACGGAATAGCTACCCACAATGCAACGCTTCAGAAATCGACGCTAGCTTCGGACCATGGACGCACAACGCCGAATTACTGTGCCTAGTGTGGCCACGTGAAATCGAATTTATAATATCAGTTTTATGAAACCGATTTTAGCTAATTCGATATTATCGCGTAGTGTAGACGTGGCCACAGTTTCAAAACCACAGTGAGCCAAGTTCACCTTTAGTGTAAATGTCAGTGAAGTCATGTCTACTTACCCTAGCCGTGAATTTGGCTCTATATTTTTAAAAAGTGTGTATTTTCATTTCAATTTTATGTTTAGTTCAAGGCTGGCAGAAATAAAATTTTAAGCCGAGAGAAGGCTGCCAAAAGTTGTCTACACTACCCCTTTTCAGAAAATCTCCCTGTGGCCCAACTCAGTCATTTTAGAAACAGGCATGTCATGTTTCAACACCTTGTATTAAAAATGCCCATGCTGTATCTATACTAGTGCTCCCGTTGTTGCTACGTCTGATAGAACTGCACTGCTGGCAATGCAATAGTTGACAATTTCTCAACAGAAAGCTAGTGTAGATACAGCCCAAGTGTGGCAGTCTCAACTGGATCATACAGCAAGAACATGCTACAACAGGATACCTTTACTGTCTAGATTTTAAACCACTAAGTAGAATAAAAATATGTATTTGCATAACTCTCCTGTGTCAGTTCAGAGGAAAACTAAATGATTTAGTCTAAAGCACAGGGCATGTAAAAAGTGTGTAAGTTTAATGACTGAAAATACATTCCCTGCTTCTCTGGGATCAGTTGCATTACTGCACTGGATGCGTCATTGCACTCTTTCTGGTGTTCTTCCAAAATTACTGCTTTTTAAAAAGATATGTACGTGCCATTCTTTAATCTAATATGCCAATAACCAATTTTTTTTTTTCTAGGTGACGGATAATGGTGTCATAGCACTAGTTAGTGGGATGTGTTCAAAGAATTTAAAGGTAACTCATCCAACCTGTTCTAAGTACAAAGCAATGTTAAAAGTAAATACATTTGTACATTTTTAAAATTCCAGAGGAAAAATCTTATTTATATTATCAAGTTATGCATTTACATTTGCATGGGCAATTACCATGACTGTGGGTGGGGCCGTCCTTAGGATTTATGAAGCCCACACAGTATTATTAAACTGGTGCCCTTATGCCTGACTTGCTCTTACTAATGCAAACATAAGCTTACAGTATTGGAAAACTTGCCACATGCATCTTATTAAACACAGTTTAATTGTGCCACCTTCACCCCTAACCTCAGCACTTCCCTCCCACCTGTGCCCCCAAACCCAGCCCTGCACTGCCAGCATCCCCCTCCACACCGTCGCCCTGCCCAGTACCCCACACCCCCTTATGCCCAGCAACCTCCATGCCCAGTGGCCCCTCACCCAGAGATCTCCACCACAGGTCCCTATGCTCAGTGATCTCCCCCACACAGACCCTCCCCTACTGTCCAGCACCCCTCTCACAGCTCCCCCATCCCAACTGGCCAGCACCCCATGTTCCTGAGGGAATTCGGCACCAAAAAAATAAATTCTGTGCACAATATTTTAAAATTCTGCAAACTTTGTCAATAAATAAATGTGGAGGCTCCAGCTTGGCAGTGGCAAGCATAGGCCACTGGCTGGATGGAGGTGGGAGATCATCCTGCAGCCTTCCCCCGCCTCCTAGGATCAGGGCGGGTGCAACCACTAGGCGCCAAGTGTTTGGGGGCGCCAAAAAGTGTGCTCAGGGGAGAAGGCAGAGCAGAGGTGAGCTGGGGCGGGAGCTGCCTCAGGGGGGCTGCCCAAGCAGAGGGGGAGCGGGGAGCTGCTGTGGGGGGCTCCGCAGGGCTGGGAGCTGTGGAAGGGGAGGTTGGGAGATGCCGCAGGGGGGGCTCCCTGGCTCTTCCCCATGGCCCCCGCTCTCACTCCCTTGAAGACTGCAGCCAGGCACGACCCTGCACTCACTGCATGGTAAGTAGAGCAACTTGGCCCCAGCCTGGTCCACTCCCCTGGCTCCCAGCTGTGCCACCGGCAAGTGCTGGGGGGCGGTTCCCCCCTCCCTCCAAGCCTGGAAGCCAGGGGAGCAGAGCAGGCTGAGGCCCCAGACCTCTGCAAGAGGGAGCGGGAGGGGGGGCTGGCCCCAGGCCTCCGTGGGGAATGGGAAGGGGGCTGGCTACTTCCTGTGGAAAGTGGAGTGACCCAGCCCCAGCCTGCTCCATTCCCCTGACTCCCAGGCTTGATGGGAGGGGGGAACCACCACCACCCCCCGCACTCACTGGTGGCACAGTTGGGAGACAGGGGAGCAGACCAGGCTGGGACCAGGTCACTCCACATCCCGCAGGAAGTGGCCAGCCCCCTGTCCCCCATGGAGGCCTGGGACCAGCCTCCCCCTCCCGTGGAGGCCTGGAGCAGAGCCCCACACAGCCTCCTCGTGGAGGCCTGGGGCCCCACACAGCCCCCTCCCCCCATGGAGGGGATGCTTAGGGCACCAAAATAGCTAGGGACAGCCCTGGCTCCCTGGGCCAGAGGGGGAGCGTAAGGTGGAAGTTTCGCTGAGGGCACAAAATGGCACTGGCCCTGCCTAGGATAGGAACTTGGCGGTGAGGTATCTCTGTGTGCATGTCAGAAGGCCACCGGGAAGCATTTTACGTGATGGCTGGGATGTCAGCCATGACCCAGAATCTATTTGATTGACAAAAAAGAAATAACTGATACCAGTGGCTGATACCAATGGCTGAGTCCAGCCCTCATCCAGGCCCCTGCCTGCCACTGCTCTGGACCATCAATTCCCAAATGGCTTTTCATTCTCCCTAAAATAGATCATTTCCCTCTAAACCTGAAAAGTAAAGAGGTGCTTGGGATGTGCAGTTTAATAAAAAAGGGAATTATATTCAGGACCCAGTCTTTTTTTCTGCCCTGATTTACACACCTGGTTGCCACACACAGCTCAGTAGGATTGTACCGGGTATAACTCAGCACGCAGTTTCAACAATGCTTCAACAGTGGGGCTGAAGCCGTAAGCAGCCATGTCTCATTTGAACAGTGGCTCTTGTTTTGGATTATTTAAGACCGTTTTTAAAGGTCTTTCCCCCGGGTGAGGAAGAAGGTGCTGCATTCGTGAAGGGACCTTTAAAATCCCACTCAACTCTGCACTGCTTAGAACTCTCCCTCGTTCAAAATGCTACCAGCTTAAGAGACAGCCCTGGAGATACTGAGATCCACAAGAAAAAAAATCATGTCCCTTTTCTCTAAATAAAAGTTTTCAGCTATTCTAGCCTTGTCAAGTGCGAGTCCAGCCTCCTGCCCAGCTAAGAAGTCGCTCCCTTCCTTGCATTCTGCAACCTTGATTGCTGCTTTTCTGCTCCAGGTACATCCCCCTCCTCCCACTGTTTTAGTATCAGTTTCCTCCTGTTGACACTGAAATATTGTGAATGGGCAGAATAAGCAAACGCCACCTTTTATTTTCCTTTAACTTTCCATCCTCCTCAGCCTGGTTGTGTGTGTGCCTCTCTCCCTCCTCCCAGCCCACTTCTGTTGCTGCTGGGGAAGGGAGGAGAGGTGACAGTCCAAAGGGGATGCAGCGTCTGGGCTTAAACTTCAGAGAAGAGGGAAGTGGAATGAAAAAGAGACTAGGAGAGAGACTGCAGGAAGTTGCCGATGGGGCAGGGCATGTGGGCAGAAGAGGGGAGAGGTGCACGTACAGTGTGGGGCTGCTTGGAATAGCTGCTCTCCCCTGGGGCCACCAGCCTGCTCCTCAGGAGGCCCTAGTGCGTTCACTGCTCGCTCACTGAGCCAGACAGACACCTCCCTGCTCTTTTCCCTTCCCAGCCTGGCTCCCTCTAGCCCAGTTCCTCCTCTGCCGCCAGCTCCCCAAAGTCCCATGCCCAGCTCTACCCCTGCCCCCGTCGAGCTCCCCCCACCCCTCCCAGCCTCCACATATTCCCCCCCTGCTCTGTTTTCAGCCTGCCCCCTGTCTGACCCAGCTCCCCCAGCCCAGTTCCTCCTCTGCGACCCCCCTGCTCCCCAAAGTCCCATGCTCGGCTCACCCTCCTCCCTCCCGCCCCCCGAGCTCGGCTCACCCATCTCTTCCGAGCCCCCAAGTATTCCCCCACCTGGCTCCCTCTGCTCACTCACATGCAAACTTTTGCTTCTGGCCTCGTGATGCCCTTCCCAAACCCGAGCCCTCAGCTGGCGGAGGGGAGGGGCCAAGGGGTTGGGTTGGCCCAGCATGGGGGAGGGGGAGGAGAGGAGTCTGCGCCACAGCCAGTGAGGGTCATGCCCCAAATTTTTGGGTGCCATATACAGCTGTGTATGCTGCGTATGCCTAAGGACGTCCCTGACTATTAGGCAGCCTTCAAGTCACCAGCTTTTGTCAGAGGCATAGTTTGACTGGTACATTTGTGGGAGGCAGTGCACACGTCTGGCTCACTGACTCTCTCCCCCCACCTGGAGTGATACCTGGGTTGCCAGTGCTGGGGGCGGACAGGACGGCTTAACAGGGAGCCCCAGTGGCTGCTGCAGTGATGTCACTGCTCTGTTGCTGTTGCGGCCGCCTCCCTGTTGGGGCTGCTGCCACTGCCGAGGGCACACCACATGCCGTGCTCCTGCTTCCCTCCACCCGTTCCCATATCCCCTCCTCTTCCCCATCCCCTCCCACTTCCTCTCCCTACTATCCTGTGTCCCATCCTCCTCCCCTATCCCCGCCGTTCCCCACCATCTCTTCCTCCACTTCCTCGGTGGGGTTCTCTCATCGCTGTAGTTAATCCACCTCCCTGAGAGGCAATAGCTAGATCGACGGAAGAATTCTTCCATTGACCTAGCACTGTCATTGGCATAGCTACATCTCAGGATTGTGGCTTTTTCACACCCTTGAGAGACAGTTATGCCGATGTAAGTTTTCAGAGTAGAGCAGCCCAAAGTGGAATAAAAAAAGCAAGTCATATAGAAAAAATTGTTCTTAAAGACTGAGACCCTTTCTACAGTAGTCTTTTTTACATCAGTGTAGCTGCAGTAAGGTAGCTGCACCAGTGCAAATAGCAATCTGCAGCAACACAAGGGTCAGCAGAGCAGGAAGAGTTGAATTCATAGGAATGCATTCAAAACTTAAAAATCAGTTTCTTCTTTTTAATTAACAACTCTAAGAGGCTGTGTCACAGGGTGGCTGGCCCTTTAAGGGGAGTTGGGCCCAGCCTCACCTGTGACTATTCAAGGGATAGACCTGTCAGCCCCTGCAGCCTGCTTTGGTTAGGAGGATAGCTTTGTTTAGGTGTTACCGTGTGAGTCTTATGTTTGAAGAATAAAACTGTGCCCTGAAAGAAGGGCCCGAACAGACTTTGGAGGTAGAGTTAGTCCTTTCTGGTGTTGCATATTTGAATTTTAATAATGATAATAGGAGATGCCAAATAATTAGCTTAATCAGAATATATTTAATCAGAGATTATAGAATAGAGAGTAATACAGCAGGACTCAGAGATGAATGTATATGTCATGTTGTCTGGAGTGGCTCGCAACTGTGAGTGCCTACCTCAGGGCAAACTGTCAAAAGCAGGGCAGACACCCCAATCTGGTGGTATATTTTATAATTAGATTTCACCAACCCAATGAAATTCCAAAGTACTACAGTAGTCTTACGTACTATGTTGCCACCCAGGCAAGTTGGACTATGTGATAAATGGTTACTTCCACCAAAAATCACAAATATTCCAGGTTACCCGCAGTCCCACTAGTTCCGAGTTACATCCTAGATCTCACATCAAAGACAACACTGGTAGCCAATTCTAAAGATTTATTAGCTAAGAAAAAGAAAATAGAGTTATTGAAAGATTATAGCAGGTAAAATATATGTACAGGTGAGTCACCGTCTGTAATTTCAAATGGTAGCTGAGATGTAATAATCTGCCAGTTTCCCACTAGTCTTTTAGGGCTACCGAGAATAATTCTGGGGATCTCTGTCTTCTTGTTCAGTTATTCTACCCTGTTTGAATCCAAACAGTCCAGAGATGAAGGATTTTCCTTTATATCCAGATTTATGTTCGTTCTCCTAGAACAATCTGACTTAACAGCTATCCCGTGCCATGATTTTTTCTTAGATAGCAGTGAGAGAGGAATGCTTTTAGAGTCTTTGACCTCTGAATGCCCTCACAATGACCAATTGCGTTGAAGTGTGGAGATGCATTACCTTTCTCATAAGAGTACTTAATTTGCATTATACAAGGCTTTTTCCATATTTGGAGGGTTATTTAGATATTGGGGGTCATATACAATGCAAAAAGTTAAGATACAGGTACATGAAAACAGTACATGCAGAAATCGCATTAATTTTATGAAGTTTAAACACCAAATATATACACTGACATTTAACAGCCCCCTGCTAATACACAAGTGAACTGGCCTAACTTCCTGGTGTGAGTTTCTCTGGCCCCGTCTAGACTACGCGCGAAAATCGATTTTAGATACGCAATTTCAGCTACGAGAATAGCGTAGCTGAAATCGAATATCTAAAATCGATTTACTCACCCGTCTTCACCGCGCGGGATCGATGTGCGCGGCTCGCCATGTCGAATCCGGAACTCCATTTGTTTTGGTGGAGTTCCGGAATCGATCTAAGCGCGCTCTGGGTTCGATATATCCCCGTCTAGACCAGACGCGATATATCGAACCCCGAGCAATCGATTTTAACGCGCCGAAATGGCGCGTAGTGTAGACGTGGTCTCTGTTTCCAGCTGAGCCAACAGTTCTGACCAAAGCTGGCATCAGCGTCATATTATACTTTACCAAACCGATCTGACAACTGAAGAAGTGAGTGCAGCACAATTCACTCCAAATTCAGCTGCCTCAGAACTCTTCCTATGTAGGGTTTTGAAAAAAGAAATAAATTTCTCATGATTGATTTAACTGAGTTCTGTCTTAGGTGTCTCTATTTACTTAATTGTAAAAGACATCTGTAACTAATACATTATTACCAAAACTATCCATGAAAACAAATGACTCTTATTGACTTAGAAATCAATCAATGGTTCGTTATTTCATCAGTTAGAGAACATGTGGCTGATAGAACCTTGTCAGTCACCAGCATCTGTCACTCACAGCACACATCTTTGGTAATAGGTAAGGCTGTGAGTCTGTCATGGAGGTCACAGAAGTCACAGATTCAGTGACTTTCTGGGACTCTGGGACTTCTGCAATGGCAGTGTGGCTGACCACAGGGCTGCCCTAGCAGCGGGTGGCCCCAAGCAGCTTGCCCCGGAAGATGCCAGAGTAGGCGCAGCACCCCGGGCTGCCCCATCAGCCCCCAGAACAGCTGCAGCATGCTCCCCCCCCCCCAAGCAGCGGCAGCAGCGCCCTGGAGTCCCCATCCCAAAAGCAGTAGCAGCACCCAAGAGCCCCCCAGAGCACCTAAGATCTAGTCAGAGGTGTTTATAGTACAAGTCATGGACAGGTCACAGGCTGTAAATTTTTGTTTCTTGCCCGTGACCTGTCCATGACTTTTACTAAAAATACTCATGACTAAAACATAGCCTTAGTAATAGGCACCCTTCGTTAATCACCAGTGTTTCATTAATCACAGAACACGTGTGATAATCATTTTTTGTCAATTACCAGTATTCCCTCTTTGGACATCTGGACGCAATTCTTCACAGGTCAGTAGATTCAGAGAATAAGATTATACTAATTCCTTTTTGACTGCATACATTTCCTCATTTAATTACTGTGACGTTTTGGGGATCGCCCAGACCAGTAAGAGGTTATGTCACTGCCTGCCTGTAACTTTGGGTGTCCTAATGCTGTGCTGCTGTGTTACAAATCCCTAACACTAGTATCCAGCCCACAAACATACAGGTCTCATGCTGCCTTCCACCAGCCTAGTTACCCCTTGAAAGGTGATCCAAACAGCCTGTTCAGTCCCAAGCCTCTCCAAATCCATCCACCCCAAGCTCTCAACTACCAGGCACTTGGACTTTTCCCCTCTGGTTAGTCACCCCCCAAAGGCATGAAACCAGCCCCCCAGACACCAGCTTGCATTGGCGCATACATTCCATACACTTTGCACACCAGAGACCTGTTTGAGATAAAAATAAACAGTTTATTTAATAGAAAAAATCCCAGATTAAAAAATGAAACAGCAAGGGAAGCAAATATAAAAGAGCAGAAAATAAACATAAAAATGCAACTTTAAGCTTTACACTTTTAAATTACATTAATATTTCCTTTTCTAATACAAGTTACCTATTGGCTTTGAACAGCTTTCCAGCGTACCTCCTAACTGTAGGGAGGATCCAGCGTTTCACAGACCACTTGCAGCCTAGATGCCATCACTCAGTTTCTGGATGCTCTTCTGCTCAAGCCTCTTCCACTTTTAATGGTTTGCAGGGTTTTTTTCTTCAGCCACTATAGATACTCAAACTGGGGAAAACTCCCTCCTTCTTAGGCCTGGTCTACACTCAGAATTTACATCTGATATCATGGAAGATCCAGCGGTAGGTCAACAGAAGGTGGATTACCTATGCCCACGGGAGGTAGATTAACTGTGCTAATGGGAGAAGCCCTCCCGTCAGTGTAGGTAGTGTCTACACAGCTACACTGCACTGCTGTAGCATATTAAGGCCTTGGCTACACTGGCACTTTACAGCGCTGCAACTTTCTCGCTCGGGGTGTGAAAAAAACACCCCCTTGAGCGCTGCAAGATACAGCGCTGTAAAGCGCCGGTGTACACAGTGCCCCAGCGCTGGAAGCGCGGCTCCTAGCACTGTAAGTTAATCCCCTCGGGGAGGTGAAGTACGCCACGACCACACTCACACTTAAAGCTCCCACGGCAGCGCTGTACACTTGCAAGTGTAGCCATACCCTATGTGTAAACATACCCTTAGTTTTCCAAGACTGGGGTTTTCTTTTCAGTTTCAAGTTGTTTCAGTGTTTTCCCATTAACTTGAATAGCTCCTCATTTGTCTTTTCCTGGGTTGTACAATGTTTGGTGCTTGGAGCTAGTCTCATGTGGCAAGGGAGGAAGCCCCTCCCTGCCTGACTTCCCTCACAGTGAGGAGGCACTGAATGTCGCAGCACAAATTATGAGCTCAGTTTTTATATGTACACAACTACATAGCCACAGTCTGTATACATACCTCATAATGATCAAGTTCAAAACATTACAAGCTTTCATAAAAGATCTTGCTCAATACATTTCTATAGCACAATAATATAGTATGTGATCAGTTGGTTCAGGTGCTCATTTTTGTAGTTTAAATCTTCTGTTCCCCTTTTTGGGTGTCTGGATCCTGACTGTCACAGTTATCCACTAAGGTTCAACCTAAGTACCAAGATTTCTTAGAAATCATAGAATATCAGGGTTGGAAGGGACTTCAGGAGATCATCTAGTCCAACCCCCTGCTCAAAGCAGGACAAATCCCCAGACAGGTTTTTGTTGTTTTCTTTTAACCCCATTTCCCTAAATGCCCTCCTCAAGGATTGAACTCACAATGCTGGGTTTAAGCAGGCCATTGCTCCAACCACTTAGCTATCCCTCCCCCCATCTGTGAGCCAAATGGGCTCGTTCTCCCCGCAGCTAGTCAATTACTCCAAGGAGGCACAGAGAACAAAACTGAGTTTTATCCAGACCTTTATTATACGACCAGCTGGACGGGTGCCCTCCCCGACTAATGCCAGAGGAGTGACACCCCGAAGCATAGCAGTTAGTACATCTATATACCTTTATTTACGTCATATCAGACCACACTGACAAAGCATATTTTCAGGGGTTTGCAGACGTGGGGTACATAGGTCTATTTGCTTGTTGATGTACTCTAAACATTCCACGTTGTTCTCCTTGACTAAAGTACATATCAATTGTTTGCTATTGGTTATGAAAGCCGGTCATAGAATCATTTCACAAAAACAGCAATGGGTATGGCAACACTATAATGGGACCCGAACAACCCACTTTAAGCAATTTTGGTCTAATACCAATCAACCACAATGGGGCTGTAATTGTATATGGAAGACGGGAGCAGGGGCATGGAAATGTGAGCATTGCAATGCCGTCGGTGAATCAGTTAGTCTGCACGGGCTTATAGGGCTGGGGATATTACATGCATACCTGGGGCTTCTAAATTCGGATATCCTGCCCGGGCTTATAGGAATTCCTAGTTTTCACCCAGGTGGCCCGGATTCGACTCCCGGGGGACCTTTAGGGCCCGGTGACCATTTATATTTTGAACTGCCAAAATATAAACCAACACACAACTTACGGGCTCTGTCACCTGGAAGAGATTCTGACCCCTGGGATGGACCCTTTGCTAATGGGACGTGGGCCCTAAAAGGCCATTACTGGAAGCATAGCAGTTGGTACATCTATATACCTTTATTTACGTCATATCAGACCACACTGACAAAGCGTATTTTCAGGGGTTTGCAGACGTGGGGTACATAGGTCTATTTGCTTGTTGATGTACTCTAAACATTCCACGTTGTTCTCCTTGGCTAATGTACATATCAATTGTTTACTTTTGGTTATGAAAGCAGGTCATAGAATCATTTCACAAAAACAGCAAAGCATGAATCATTTTATCTATCACATCTTTGTGAATATATGGTTGCTCAGAAATCTTTGGGCATAAAAAAGGACTTCATTTTCATAGTTGGTTTACAGAGCTGGATATTTAACCTAAAAATCACCATCTGTGCAGATCTATGACATTAGAATGGACAGCATAAAAGTTGTGCTTTAGAAGTAACGGATGTGGTTACCAGGTTTTTGTTTTCATAATAGGAGATCCACATGGAATGCTGTGTGACTCTGACAGATGTAGCTGTGGAAGCTGTCCTTACCTGCTGTCCGGAGATCTATATTCTGCTGTTTCATGGATGCCCACTGATAACAGGTTAGTCAAATCAAGCAGATTGCCAGCAAAGTATTCATTCCACAGTCAGCCCAAAGTATGGCGCAGGGAGTGTGCCTTTCTTCTGTCTTGAAAGAACTTACCAAGTTGTGGATGCTCCTGAAAACAAATAACAAATGATTATTAATGACAGTGATGTAAATATACAAGGGTTTTTCCAGAACAGCAAGGCAAGTTTCCTGCCTCCAAGAGTTGGCAGTTGAACAGAGACAAACCAAGACACAACAGGTCAGGCACATATTGGTGTAGATGAAGCATTGGTGGAGAGGTTGCAAAAGTAATAGGTTTTAAAGTGCTGTTCTGCTCTGAAAATTTACTGTGTAAAATTGATACCTTATTTAAAAGGATTTTGTGTTTAATGGGTTTCTCTTTGATTTGTCTGAGCTTTGTTTCCAATCCTTGTATGCAGCTGAAACTATATTGGTGTCAATAGTGGTGACTTATTTTGATCCCTAAGCAGGCCAGGGAATAGGACCTCAGGTTTTCTGATTCCCAGTCTAGTCCACTATCCAACTGACTATGCCACCTCCCATTTGTTCTTAGTTTTCATAAGTGACCTATCTGATGTGTCCATGTACCACCCAGCTCACACAGTGGTTGACTCTGTAGAAACTGGTAAATAAATACATTGCGCAGAACCGGATTCTAATTTCACACAGATCCAAATCAGGAGGAACTCCACTGAAGTCAGTGGAGTTATGCTAGTGTGAGAGAAGATTCAGGCTGCGCAAGAGGACTGTTACAGCTGCCATGGGAAGCCATAACTTTATCTTTCCTGAGTCTTTTGTGATTATTAAAATACCAGTTTTTAACTGTGCATTAATATAGTGGTTTTGCGGTTGGTAAAACTAATATCAAGAGTAGACACTTAACAAGCTATGAATAAACTCAGTTGGTATCAATGATGCAAGCAGGGGTGCATTGAGAGTTGGGCAGCCCCTCCCCTTGTCCCCTGACCGGAACTGGAAATTTGTCCCAGCCACACTTCTGTCAAGGAGGGGTGGCTAGACCAAATCTGAGTATCACTGTGGCTCCATGTTCCTGCTTTTCATCCTCCACATCCCACCCACCCACCACCACCTTTGCCATCCTTCCAGCACCCATGGGCACTGGAACCCCCAGTCCCCTGAAGGGTAGGCAGATTGGATCAAGACTTTGGGCACTTGGGGAAGTGGAGATGCATGGGGAAGGGATCTGGGGATCTCAGACCTTTGGCCCCTGCTGGAGATGGTGTTCTTCAGCCTGACCATCTCTCTGAGTAAGAGCTCAGTGCTGGGTGTGGGGCAAGGAGAGCTCAGCCTCATATGGGAGCAGCAGGAGGGCAGTTTGTGGAGCTGGGTGCAGGGCTGGGGAGGGAGAGCTCTGGACATCTTCCTTAGGAAAAGTATGGTTGTGCTCCTGGATGCAAGAGTAATCGGTCGTTCCAGCAATGTGAAGTGAATTGAGTTGATGAAAAGATGGAAGAAGCAGTTTTCTTTGGGGATCTGACTCAAAGTATCTTAGTCCCCATTCAAGAAAGTGCTTAAACAGATGCTTTAATATTAAACACTGGCTTAAGTGTTCTCTTTTATCGAGGCCTTAGTTAGGATTTACCCTGGAAGTGGTTCAGCTGGATTTAATTTGTAATTGTTTTGTTGGTCGTTTCATTTTCTTTTTGAGTTTCTACCTTAAACATTAGAAGGTGGTGCTTTCTTAGTGCCTGGAATAATAAAGTCCTGACCTGCCAGCACAATATAAATGTTAAATAGGGATACAATGTTTGCCTTAGCCCAGGAATTACTTAAAACTTTAAATATACAAAACAGCAGATTGCCTGCAAAAATCTCTTGATCTTTTTTTTATTGGTGCACCAGAAAAGCCTCTTAAGAAGGTGCTACAGTTATCATCTTTGCTTGTCATTCTGACCCTGTCATTCCCATCTCCACCCTCTTCAATCTTCCACTGGTTCCCCTTTCTCCTCTGCATCAAGCTCAAGCTTCCATAACCATCTTCACACCTTCAGCTGTGCTGCCCTTTGTATGTGGAATGCTATTCTTGAATTGATCTGTAGTCCACTACCTTCTTCTCTTTCAAACCACCTCAAGACCCACAGCTTTTCAGATGCCTACCAAGAAAAAAAAAAGACCAACTAATACTGAATTGGTTGAGGGATTCTTGAGTGTATTTATTAAATACTAAAAGAAAAAAACCTACCTTACCAACGTGTGTTCTTGTAATCTAGTGTCTGGTTGCTTGATGGTGCTTTATTATTATAGGCACACCTCTACTTCGACATAACGCTGTCCTCAGGAGCCAAAAAATCTTACCGCCTTATAGGTGAAACTACGTTATATCAAACTTGCTTTGATCCACCGGAGTGCGCAGCCCCACAGGGCCAGCTCCAGGCACCAGCCCAGCAAACAGCTGCTTGGGGTGGCCAATGGTGAGGAGCGGCACGTCCGGCTCTTAGGCAGTAATTCAGCAGCCGGTCCCTCACTCCCTCTCGGAGTGAAGGACCCGCCGCCGAATTGCCGTCAAAGACTGAAGCGGTGGCAGTAGAGCTGATCACGATCACGGCTTTTTTTATTTTCCTGCTTCGGGGGCAAAAACCCTGGAGCCGGCCCTGCAGCCCTGCCGCCCCGGAGCACTGCTTTAACACGTTATATCCGAATTTGTGTTATATCGGGTTGCATTATATTGAGGTAGAGGTGTATAAAGAAAAAACAGCACAATTTTGAACTATTACAGCTATAAAAGTGTCTTAAATGTGATTTGTTTTCCAAATGTCCATTCCCAGAATATGAAGCAAACAAAAAAAAAAAAATCCATATGTTGTGCTAATGGCAAGTTAAACAAATATGAAGAAATAAATTATTCCTGTATCTTATTGTATTACAAAATTATTTTGTTTGCACAGTATCTGTATACATTATAAACAATTAATAATGTTTGTTTTTCTTGTGGGTTTTTTTTTTTTTTTTGGCAGATCGTTCCCGAGAAGCCTTGGAGCAATTAGTTGGACCAAACAAAATTAAGCAAGTGACATGGACTGTTTATTGATTTTTATATAAAGTTCCCAGATGGTAAAGCTTTTTCAGGAAACAACCATCTGTGGGGAACAGCTTTCTCTCTGGTAACCACTGTCTTCTGTAATACCAGATTCCTTCATTCTTTGTTTCTACTAGAGCTCTCTGTCAGCATCCAAGTCCTTTCATGTCTTAGGTGTGCCTAATACCCTGTTAAATGATATTTCTTGTAATTAAAGCAATGCCTCTCTTTACATCACAAGTCTGATAATCTTTATGTGAAAAACACATTTCACACCAATTTAACAAGAATAATTAATTTTAAAGCTTTATGAAAAAAAATTAGGGCAGTATCTTGCCACCTTAATTATAGCACAAAGCATATGTAAAACAGATAAAGCAGGAGAGGATCAGAGAGTGATGAGTTACCCAGTCCTAGTGCATTGTAGGCTGTTTCTTTCATCACCAAGGCCAGACAAGTTTGGTCTTTTGGGCAGGGTTCTGTGTTGCTCCAATCATTCTTAACAATTCACATCTTTTATATGCTTACATAGCCCCTACATCACACATGCCCATATCTAATCATGTTTTTCCTCTGTCCATATTTAGTATATTTCATGCTATATACATGCTTCATTTTATACAAAACACCGTTCTAATTGGTTCCTTCAAATCAATCACATGCAGTTCATGCTTATTAAACACGTTATCTTGCCCATTCACCTTATCCAGACGTTTCCTGTTAATCTTAATGTATCTGCTCTTATGCTCTTGATGATTTGGGTGCACAGTAGGTTTTTTTCCTTCAAGCATCCTATTATTTGATATTTTGCAAGCATCCATTTTTCTTTACTTTTAGTTAAGACACACTGACAATTTAAAACAAATGTTCTAGTAAACCAGATACTATGCTAACATAAATTATCCACTCTTAATAAAGGCCAGGCAACTTAACATTATTATTACATATTATTCTTAAACCTTGCCAAGGGGTTGGTTCACTTAACAATAGCCCTTATCTTAGCAATAGGCCCTTTGTCCTAGTGGTCAGCAGGTTTGGGCTTGACCTTAACTCTTATTTAATATATGTAGTTAAGATGACCCTCCAATGTTTTGATTCTCCAACAGTATTTCATTAAGAAAATATCAGAGGGGTAGCTGTGTTAGTCTGGATCTGTAAAAGCAGCAAAGGATCCTGTGGCACCTTATAGACTAACAGACGTTTCAGAGCATGAGCTTTCGTGGGTGAATACCCACTTCGTCAGATGCATGTAGTGGAAATTTCCAGGGGCAGGTATAGATATGCAAGAAAGCTAGAGATAATGAGGTTAGTTCAATCAGGGAGGATGAGGCCCTGTTCTAGCAGTTGAGGTGTGAAAACCAAGGGAGGAGAAACTGTTTTTGTAGTTGGCAAGCCATTCATAGTCTTTGTTTAATCCTGCGCTGATGGTGTCAAATATGCAGATGAACTGAAGCTCAGCAGTTTCTCTTTGAAGTCTGGTCCTGAAGTTTTTTTG
>NC_133769.1:114553593-114666395 GCF_003597395.2 Chelonoidis abingdonii
CTCATTATCTCTAGCTTGCTTGCTAGCATATCTATACCTGCCCCTGGAAATTTCCACTACCTGCGTCTGACGAAGTGGGTATTCGCCCACGAAAGCTCATGCTCCAAAACGTCTGTTAGCCTATAAGGTGCCACAGGATCCTTTGCTGCTATTAAGAAAATAGTTTACAATTATTATTTGTATGACGGTAATGCCTGGGGTCCCAAAAGCACAGCACGTGTGCTGTTAAATGTGAAGTTGGCTTGAATCAAGAATAACTCCACTAAGGACCAATGGAGTTACTCTGGTGAAAAACTGGTGAGAGATCAGGATCGGGCTCCAGTAGTATGTATGTTTGAACAAAATGTGTTGAACTGTCAAAGTAGTATCCTTAGGAAAGTGAAGTGTCCACTAAGGAGAGTTTGCTCATCTTGGCATGCAGGCATTTGTATGCAGTACAAGTTGACAATATATCACTAAGTCCAACACTAGAAGTGGTTGATAGAAGACCATAATGGATCTGCATGCAGAATTTAAAAGTGAATATAAGTTGCATCTTCCTTTAACATGACTCCATGGCCCACTATGACAACAAAGAATGGTGAGTACTTTCAAATCAAATATATTGTGATATTTGCAGCATTTCTATTCTACTGGAAAGGAATGTTTTCCCCCCTTTTCAGATTGTTCCTCCTCTGTTTGAAGCTTTGAGGAGCTCCCATCTTTGGTGGCTTTTCATTGCCATCCTTGGGTTCTGTATAACAGCTTTCTTCCCTGGCTCATAGCTAGAAGAATAGCAGCCTCACAGCAGTTAGTAGTCCATACTGCAGCTGCTCATTCTTCTAAGGTGCACTGCTTTCTGCAAGCAGAGACAGATCGATCCTTGTGCCTTACTGGTTCTCGTGACCATTGAGGCTCTAAATCAGTGGTGGGCAATCTGCGTCCCATGGGCCGCATGCAGCACGTCAGGGTAATCCACTGGTGGCCCGCAACAGTTTGTTTACATTGACTGTCTGCAGGCACGGCTGCCTGCAGCTCCCAGTGGCCGCAGTTCACCGCTCTAAATGCTGCAACCTAATCTGTTGGAGGGGTCATACCGGATGTATTGCAAGGCAACTCTAGTGCACATCCCTCCCCATCAGGGAATATGGTGCCCAAACCAATACCAGGAATCCCATGTGGCAGGGCAATAAACTATCAGTAGGCCCCAAAATGGGAAGAAACCAATTTTCAAGGTTGGATACTTAAACTTATGTGCCCATAGGGTCCTAAATGTAGATGTCGAAGGACTTAGCTAGAGTGGAGATCTGCCCCAATTATAGCCATCAGTGTCCAGCCAAGGGTATAGCTGCACTAGTGCAAATAGCAGTTTTACCTGCTTACACTAGCAGTTTGCACCTATGCAGCTATGCCAATGGCTGTATGTAGCACAGCACAGACTCACCCCTGCCGCGCCTCCTGCTGGTCGTCCTCGGAATTAGCTCTTCAATCCAGGTGCACCCTCTGCAGGCCGGTGATCCGCTTACCATTGGCCTCCGTGTCCCTCCCAGGACCCCAGTGCGCTTATCTCAGGGTTCTGCCTCCTGCAGTACCCCACAGTCTTACTGGGTTTCCCCACCCCAGGGGAACCCCCACCCCCTATCCTCACATCACCTCAGTCATGGCTACTGCCAGTCTCTGTTTAGCCCCCGCACCCTGGGATGGACTGCAGTCTATCAGCCGATCATCACAGGCAACAAGGAGTTTGGACTGGCTGCCTTTACCCACCCTCTGGCTGTCCCTCTGCAAAGCCCAATACCTAGGAGGCCTAGAACTAGGCCCTGCAGCCTGGGGAGATGCTGGCCTAGGGCTTCTCAGCTCTTAAGGCCCTTTCCCCAGCCCTGCCTCCCTCTAGGTCCCCTGGGTGAGTTCTGCAGCAGCCAGGCCTGTCTCCCTCTCAAGTCAGAGCGAGACTGCTTCTTATACGGCCCAGTTGCTTAGTTTGGGGCATGGCCCTGGCCAGGACCAGCGCCAGTGTTTTTGGTGCCCTAGGCGCACGGCCATTTCGCCACCCCGCGCGCTGCTCTTGTGGTTCCGGTGGAGCTGCCACAGGCGTGCCTGCGGGAGGTCCACCAGAGCCGCGGGACCAGCGGACTGTCCACAGGAACGCCTGCAGCAGGTCCACCAGAGCTGCGGGGCCTGCGGCAGGTCAACCGGAGCCACCTGCCCCCAGCAAAATGCCGCACCCCAATAATCCTGGCGCCCTAGGCGATTGCCTAGGTCGCCTAAATGGAAGCGCCGGCCCTGGCCCTGGCTGCAGCCACTTCCCCCAGTCAGCCAGGATTTTACTCCCTTGCCCAGCCCCAGTCCTCTGCAGGGCTTTTCCAACCCCTTCCGGGCTGGAACGGGTGTTCACCCCACTACACTGTAATTAGAGCAAATCCCCACTGTAGACAAGGTCTTAGTGCTGCTTTTGGTGAATAAATAGGGATTTAGGTGACAACGTTAGAAAATTGTTCCCCCAGTTACATATAACTGAGTTATTGAACTGAACACAGTTCAGTGTAACTAACACATTACACAGGAACAGAGATCAGTGATTGCACTATAAAATACTTGTGTGTACAAATGTTGGTGCTTTGTGGGGGGGAATGGAAACTTAGCCTACTGTCTGCAGTTATATGAAGGTTTGCTTTAATTTTTCAGATTCTATTTTGTCTCTAGTTGTTGTTACTTATGGTAAGTTTTGTAGGGTTGTGCACTTTGGACAGGAGCACTGCAAAAGAAATTGTGTTATACTGAAAACTAAATCCTTTAAATTAGATGGGCTGGATAGATATTTTTTAAAAGTTTGCTTAAGTGTATTAATATATTTGTATACTTCCAAGCTGTCGAAAGCAGTTCAGAATCATAGAAATCTAGGGCTGGAAGGGAGGGACCTTGAGAGTTCATCAAGTCCAGCCCCTTGTGCTGTAGCAGGATCAAATAAACCTACACCATCCCTGACAGGTGTCTCTCCAATCTGTTTGTAAAAACCTCCAGTGAAGGGGATTCCACAACTCCTCTTGGAAGCCTATTCCAGAGCTTAACTACCCTTGTAGTTAGAAAGTTTTCCCTAATATCAAACCTAAATCTGCTTTGCTGCAGATTAAGCCCATTATATCTTGTCTTGCCTTCAGTGGACATAGAGAACAATCGATTATCGTCCTCTTTATAGCAGCCCTTAACATATTTGGTGAACGTTATCAGGTTGCCCCTCAGTCTTCTTTTCTCAAGATTAAGCATGGCCAGTTTTTTCATCCATTTGTCAAAAACCTTCTATCATTTTTGTTACTCTGCTCTGGACTCTCCAATTTGTCCACATCTTTCGTCAAGTGTGGCGCCCAGAACTGGACACAGTGCTCCAGCTGAGGTCTCACCAGTGCTGAGTAGAGCAGGCCAATTACCTAGCGTGTCTTACCTATAACACTCCTGTTGATACACCCCAGCATTATACCAGCCCTTTTGGCAGCTGCATCAGATTGTTGACTCTCATTCAATTTGTGATCCACTATAACCCCAGAAGTTAAAATCCCCTATTACCATCAGGTCTTGAGTTTTGGATATTTCTGTTGTTTGTTCTAAAACTGCCTCATCCACCCCCTCTTCCTCATTTGGTAGTCTGTTGACAACCCTACCGTGACATCTATTTTTACCTCTTTTATCTTTAACCAGAGACTCTCAGCTGGCCTTCTGGACCTCAGCACAAGTGTATATGTTCTTGATGTACAATGCTACACCTGTCCCTTCTTACTCTGCCTGTCCATCTTGAACATGCTCTACCCCTTTATACAGTAACTCTTCACTTAAGGTCGTCTCAGTTAACGTTGTTTTGTTATTATGTTGCTGATCAATTAGGGAACATGCTCGTTTAAAGTTGTGCAATGCTTCCTACTAATGTCCTTTGGAAGCTGCCTGCTTTGTCCACTGCTTGCAGGAAGAGCAGCCTGTTGCAGCTAGCTGGTGGGGGCTTGAAACCAAGGTGGACCAGCAGCCCCCCATCAGTTCCCCACTCCCCTAAGTCCCCTGTGCTGCATCCGCCCAGCAGGCTAGCAACTGCAGCTATCCCTCCTCCCACTGCCATGTGGTGCTTCTGCCCTCTGCCTTGGAGCTGCTTCCCGAGCCTCTTGCTTGCTGTGCAGGGAGGGAAGAGGGGGCTGTCAGGGTGTCCTCCTCCCACCCTGCTCCTGTATCCCGCTTACCCCTTCTCCATATAGAGCAGGGAGGGGACACCAACAGAGAGAGACAGAGAGAGCTTGGGGCAGTAGCTGCTGTCTCAACTTCCTGATCCACTTAAAAAGACAATGCACTTAAGAGTGGGTCAGCTTACTTAAAGGGACAGTGTGCATCTCTCTCTCTCTCCCTCTCCCCCACACAAGGTGTGTGTCTGTCTCTGTCTTCTATGCTGTCTCCTCTCCCTCCTGTTCATGCTGCCTTGTGTGAGAGGCTACATTAACAACAATGTGTTAACCCTTGAGAGCTCAGCCGAGTGCTAGTTCATCTTTTAGCAGGAAGGCATTCCCTGGGAAATATTCCTCTCTCTTCCACCCTCTAACTTCACCACCTCAACCAAGCTTCACAATCGTCATAGCTTTGAACAGTATTAAATTGTTTGTTTAAAATGCATACTGTGTGTATATCTATATAATATATAGTTTTTTGTCTGATGAATTGCTTGTATTTTTGTATTGAATTATTCTGTTTGTCTGTAATGCAAGGAACTTACAAGCCTGTATCCTGCATGATTAGCTTAAGGAAGTTAACATAGGTATGGTTAAGGAGGCTTATGAACTTTTGCCCTTGGGGAGGGATAGCTCAGTGGTTTGAGCATTGGCCTGCTAAACCCAGGGTTGTGAGTTCAATCCTTGAGCAGGCCATTAGGAAACTGGGGTAAAAACCTGTTTGGGGATTAGTCCTGCTTTGAGCAGGGCATTGGACTAGATGACCTCCTGAGGTCCCTTCCAACCATGATATTCTGTGATATATAAATGGCCCAACAGTCACCCTTGTCAACTTTGGGAAACTTGACATGTTTACCTAAGAAAGTCAAGGCTTAACAGTGACCACAGAAACATGGAAGTAACAATCAGAAATCAGTTCAGGCAAGATGTAACAGGTTTTGAGAATGAGCTAATTTGACCTTTCAGCTCTATTATTCACCATCAATCTCAAGCATTGAGGAACCTGGGACCATCCCTCAGTTGGCATGCCAGGGATGAGGCTAGTCCTTTGTCTCTTACCACCAGTTCCCCAAGGAACTTCTGTAAGGGTGATACTATAGGTACTCCCAGAAGTGTACTATTCCCTTTTGGTTCTGTGGTTTGGAACTCTGGTAACCTTTTCACTTATTTTAATAAAAGTCTCTAAGGCTGCTTTGTCTTCAGCGTGAGTGTTCTTACCATAAACCCCAAGGGTCCTTACAAGATATAGAACACAGTGTAGCCTGATTCTAGAACAAGAACCTTATTATCTTCTGGTCAGATAAATTGGAGAGCTTATAACAATAAACTGACCTCTAAAAATCAGACAATGTGGTCCTGGAACCCGCCCCTTCATCTCTGGCCAGAAGTTCCTGCCTCTGCAGGATCTATGCAAGGCAGCACTTGTATGCTGACAAAGCAATTCTTCTGACATAAGAATTTGCCAGCTCCTCACCAACAAGAGAGAGGGAAAACGTAAGTTCTTACCAGTTGTGGAATTATCACTTTAAATTTGGCAAACCCATGCAGCTGCAGACTTCAAAGGCCCAATCTAGAAAGGCAGGAAGGTCTAGGAAGGAAAAAAGTTCCTAGAAAAGAAGTGCCATGCCAAGATACAGTACGATTAAAAGGCACAGTTTATACAATGGTGGCTTGTCCTGGCAATGCGTGTTGGGCAACAAAGAAGAAATGTGACTGTTGAGAAGGATGAGTGGCAAAAACAAGAAAAACCATGTGAGGAATGTAAATGTAAGAGACATGCTCAAAGTAACATCCGTAAATGAAAAAATGAGGGGGTGCAGGCTCAGTAGGTTTGGTCATGCAAAGTCCACCAGTGACAACTACATAGGTGAGAGAGTCCAAAAGATCAGGACTGAAAGAAAAAGACAGAGGCTGACCCAAGAAGAAGTGGTGGCTGTCATAAAGGAAGTCTGGATAGCATGCAGTATGATAGAGGATACGGCACTGAACATAGCACTTCAGAGGGAGAGGACTCATAAAGCAGACCCCATTTGATGGGATTAATACAAGGAAGAAGTAGTAGTGATGTTCTGCCTAAAGGCACTTCACCCCAGGTCAATGGGAAAGTTCATTTAAAAGAGGAACACAATATACCAATGCTCCCAAGACATGGTGCTCCCATTTTTCTACTTTCACCCCAAGCGCAATCCAGAAGACAGATGTGTAACTAGCCTAGTCTTCTCCCCAGCTAGTTTAGGATCCACTGCCATGCCCACAGTCTATTTTGAGGCAGTTTTATTGACCAAACTTAAACAAAACTCAAGCAAGCCCAATTCCTCAGTTCACCCTGGGCTACAATCCCCAGGGGACTTTTCCCCTTTACTACTCAGCTTTCACTCTCTCTCCTCCCAGGAGACTCTGGCAGTCCTGCTGCTTCCTGCAGCCTTTTTTAGCTCTGACTCACCTAGTGTCACTCTTCCTCAGCCCAAGTACCCGCTTTTAAAGCCTAATATGGACCAATTGATGCAGCACAGATGCACTGGTGTTAAAAGGGCTAGCACCATGCTGTACATGTACATCAACAGGACTAAGCTATTTTTATTCTCATGAATACATCCTAGTTGCAGGGGACAGAAAGCTCACAAGAATGCTATATCCACCTGGATATGCATAACTGAATTACACACAGGAAGGAGATTTAAATCCCCCAGAGGAACTGCAGGCACATGCTGCTGCATAAAACTATCACTTCTTGGGACAAAATAGCCTCATAATTAGCAAAGGAAATTTGTGAAGCAGCCAGATAGTTCAACACACTTATCTTCACCAGACATTGAAAACTAGATTCTTATCAAATGGTGCAGCAGTGAGCAGGAGCATTCTTTGGTAACCCACTAAGCTGCACGCTGCTACACTGAATTTCTATGATCGTCTCCCGGTTTATCTTGATATTTTATTTGGTTACATCTTGTTCAGCCTTTGAACACACATGCTGAACTTCCATTGGCTTCAATGGGACAGGGCGAGGGGCATCTGCACATCTGAGGGTGGAATATACCTGTAAGGCTTCTCCCAAACTATGGGCGAGATTCTCAGCAGGAGTGAATTGTAACTGTGTGGACTTCAGTGGCCCTACAGTAGTTTGCACCAGCGGAGGATCTGCCCCATTTTCCAATGTTCCATTTTCATACTTTATAACAGAGAACATGTTTCTTTTTTTAAAGACCATACTTCTTCTAAATCCAGTGTTAGCAGCTTTTGGAGAAATGGAGAGCTCAGGGCTGGTAACTCCAGACAATGCTTGAGGTTAATCCATTGTTTTCTTGCCTTGTGGATTCAGGAAGTGAATATTCGACCACCTTGTGCAATTGACTGTGAATACAGTGGCCTAAGAACTGAGGCCTCCCAGGGTCACCAATTAGCACTTTAGTTCCATGAGTCCTGACGCATTTCCTCAACCAGTGATGAAGACGGTTTGCAAGTTGTTCATCATAAAACATATCCCCCAAAACAATGAGGTCCCAGTTGTCCAGCTCTGTATCAATGATGTTCTTAGTTAGAATAGGGAAGGGGTTCACATTGTTCAGCTTACAATTTAATACCATGGCCATTCCTGCAACTGAGAACAAGCACAAAGTACATGAGAAGTGATTTAGAATCCTATACTTAAATGCCATCTGTAGTGGTAAACTCTTCTAATATTTTCACAAATTCTTTGTTTGGATAATCTCTTAAATATCAGTGTTATTCTATTAGGTATCTATATAGCCTTCATTAAGGTAATAATTTAGTACCTCCCAATCACGGATGGATTTGATTCTCATACCATCCCTGTTATCCCCATTTTACAGATTGGAACTGAAGCACAGCGCAGATGAAGTGACTTGCCCAAAGTCACATAAGGAATCTGTGGCAAAGCGAAGAATTGAACTCACTAGTGCAAATCCCAGTTCAGTGCCTTTGCCACTAGACAATACTTCCTCCCTAGTCAACAGAGAATGTTAAATAAAATTAATAAGAATAAATCAAATGTAAAGTGTGCCAAGGGGAAAACAAATAAAAATAACATGTAAATTGCTGTTAGCCACTTAATCAGAAAATAATCATTAAAACATGTAAATAAGGGACAAATCATTCTTGGTGTAACTTCCCAGAAGTCAGAGTTACCCCAGGGATGGAGACGTTATCAGTGTGGTTTATTCAAAAATAAAATCCATAAAATAAAGCTCATTAGTCTCTTTCCCTAAATAAGGCAACTAAAACCACAGGCCAGTTGTCAAAATTGTGGATGTGCAACCCCTTAGAAAATCAGCTCACTCACTTAAGTGCTGAAATATGGATAAAGTGCATAAAAGTTAGGAAACAGGAGCTAAATGCTCAAAGGTAACAGGGCCTAATTTCAGAGGATGGGTACTCATATCAGTCCTTTAAGGTGTCTCAGACTGGACACCCCAAAACTGAGACACTCAAAATCAATCACTTTGAAAATAAATCAAGCCTTAAAGTATAAAAATGTAGTTCTACATTTCCTGTGTAAAAAGTGTTAATTTTTAAATTCCTCTAGAAGCTGTGTGTGTTGGGGGCAGGAGGGGCATGTGTGTGTAATCTTGCTTTAACTTTAATTTCTTGATGATGGAACGTTTTTTTGTTAGAAGTCCAAAGCAGTGTAATCCTGCAGACTGAAGAGTGTGGAGAAAGCTTTGGTAGTCATAATCAGCAGTCATCTTTCAAATATTAACTTGGATTATTTGGACATACTTTAGAAATCGAGTCTGGGTTTCTTTGACCTAAGTATGAAGAACAAATTGTTAAGGACGAGACTTATCCCATCCTATAGTTGATAAGCTGTTTCAAAACAGATGCAGAAAATATTTGATTAAGACAGTATAGAGATAAATACTGAATAGACTGTTTTCAATAGAAATTGGAGAGAATAGATCTATTTCTTTACCAAAATGTATCAGCAAAGAAAGGTTTATAAATGCAAGTTAACCTGTTGACTGACTACCTAGGTGAAGTCATTTAGCCGTTAACTGATGGTGTATACTGAGTGTGACACAGTATTGAGTTCAGATACAGGACTGCTGCTACATAGAAGCTGTGGTTAAAAAGCTGCATATCCAGGTTACCAAGGGAACGCAGACATTTAGGCAAGATTGCCAGAAAATAGAAGCAGAGACTTGCCAAGGTATGTGAGGCAGGCAGGGAGGCTTTTTGGCATCTCTTATAAAAGAAATCACCATCCAAGTATCTGTCAGGTTTGAAGGTGACTCTGTGAGATAGCTGAAAAAATATATTAAGTCTGACATTTTTATTGTTACAAGAGGCCTTGAGCAAATTCATAGAGCCAGTTTTGCATCAAGTTTTAATGCTGCAGAAGACATTAAAGGCATCACCAGTTTTGATGTGATCCAGGCTGTTAATGACTTATACTTGTTATCCCATGACAGATAGTTGCAAGGGCCACTGTGAAAAAGTAATGCTTGTTTGTGTGTAAAATTACTGTGCACTTTCGGCCAGAGAACTCCAAGAGTTTTACAAACATTAAGCCTCATAGCACCGCTCTGATAAAGATGATCCCCATTTTTACATCGGGGAAACTGAGACACAGAGTAGTTCAGTGACTTGCCCAAGGTCAATGTGCAAGTCAATGCTAGTGCTAGAAATGGAACCAAGTTCTCCTGCTAATCCTAAGGTCTATCACTAGATAGCCTTCCACTGCAGTCCAGTTCCTAGTGACTTGGTGCCCACAACACAAAAAGCACCACTAAAATTTGAAGGCTTGGCAGAGAGGTCAAAGCCTGATTTAGCAGAGAGACTAAACTACCCATTTCCCCTGGAGGCTCTTCCAAAACAGGAAGCCATCTTGCTAGGGACAGTACATTAGAAAATGTGCCCTCCCATTCATTTAAATGGGCGTGATCACAGAGTGAGGTACTACTTAGGCCATGTCTGCACTACCGCTTATGTCGGCAAAACTTATGTCACTCAGGAGTGTGAATATTCCACCCCCTTGAATGACATAAATTACGCCGACATGAGTAGTAGTGTGCACAGTGCTATGTCGATGGGAGAAGCTATCACTGCTCATTGGAGGTGATTTAATGATGCTGACAGGATTGCTCTCAGCATAGAGCTCTACATGAGAGATCGGTACAGCTGTGCCACTGTAAGCTCTGTAGTGTGGACATGGCCTTAGTCATGTGAGTAAGGATGACAGAATCTAGTCCTTAGTTTTTGCCAAAGGTGCTAGAACAGTGGTTCCCAACCTTTTTCGTCTAGCGGGGGCAGGACAATGAGCCACCAAGGATGGTGGCCAAGCAGCTGCCAAAATGCCACTGAGAAGCGGCAACGTCAATAGGCATCGCCGCTGAAATGCCAACAAGCATCATCATCCAGAGGCGTCGCTGCCAAAAAGCGGCATTTCAGTGGCGACGCCTCTGGATGACGCTTCTTCTTGGCGGCATTTCAGCAGATGCTCCAACGCCAGATATTACGTGGGCACCATGGCACCCGTGGGCACCACGCTGGGGACCACTGCACTAAAGTGATAGTCAGGGCCTTTCCTATGGGGGGCCCGAGGTGGAAGTGATGTCACCAGAAGGGACCGACCACACTGAGGGCAGGTAGGGGAGGCTGAGGGAGGTGGTGCCTCCCCAAAAAACCAGGTGTGGCCCTGTGTGCACTCCATCCCCCCAGGTCCCTTTCTGGCAGCACTGCTGGGCTCCAGGGGGCTGGGGCCACGGTGTCCCACCGCCACGCGCTCTCTTCCTCCCGGCGCGCTCTCACTCTGGTGGAAGAGGTGGAGGTTGGGGAGGCGGTTCACCTGCCACCTATGTGGCACCAACCAATCACATGGATCACGGGCCCCCAAAGCGTGAGGCCTGGAGCAGTCTCCCCCATTCGATATATCCTAGGGACAGCTCTGCTGATAGTGCTGTAAACTGAAGCATTGGGCAGGACCTGTGTAACTTTTTTGCTTCCTTCTAATTTTATTTGAAACCATGAATTTCTCCAAATAAATGAAAGAAAAGCTACTCCTCAAATGTGCTTGAAAAATGGCCTTTTGCAGGGCTTGGAAAGAAGCGTCTTACTGGGGTCAATGTCATTAGCCTGGACCTGGGATGCACCGCTCATCACAGCAGCGATTGCTGTTGCTCCACATCCACTTCCAAGATCTAGTACTGATCCCATTCTGACAGCATCCGGGTTATCTAAGATATACCTGAGTATAAAATGAAAACTGTGTGAGCGTCCACTTCATAGATGTAATGACACATGATATTAATTCAGAATATATTCCATATACGCCCTTGCACACAGTCTCTCATGCAAACCAGCGTGTCTGTGCTAATACCAAAAACCACCAGAGGGTGCACGCAGTGAGATAATAGCAACAAGCTGCAGCCTTCGTTTCAATCAATCAGATCATTCTCTCTGTTTAAAACATGAAATGAACGGGTTAAAACTGGATGGTGGCTATGAAGTTTGGCACTAAAAGCAGGAAATGGAACAACTGTCGTTGACAGTAGTGAAATTACAGTTACAACAATCAGTACAAATGTGAATGTTTTAACAGCGTGGTCTGGATAGTTTGATGCAGCACTCAGCCTCTGAGAGATGTAAGTTCTGTAACTGAAAAACAACTCACTCACTCGTGTCTTGCCGCATGATTTATCTGACAACTTGCAACAAGAGCTCCTTTTCTGGTTTTTAAGAGCCACATGCTCATATTCCACTGAAATACGACACGAATGGGAGTGACTGGAAAAATAAGACTAACGATGAATGTGAGATTATGCTAGCCACCATGACAGCCAGAACCATCCTGCTGTGAAGAATCAGCGAACAAACAAATACCTCTAACCTGGAACTGAGGAGGAAAACCCTAAAGACTATATAAGAGCGAGGTATTATTATTATTAAATACAGTGTGTAATTTGCTCCCCTGTGTGCGGGGGATGGGATGAAAGTTGTCCTTGCTTCACAGGAGCTATGACAATATACACCAGGTGAGAATCTTCCCCATAGGTTTCTTCAAACTATTCTGCCATGGGGATGGGGTTTGCCAACCATCCTTCCCTTATTCCATACAGTGGGCAGGCAGCAGAACCCTCCTAATGTGCAGATGTTCTGAGATCCACAGGGATATTCTGTAGATCAGAGAGCACCAACAAAAAAGGCCCTGGAATTTATGTGGTGGCCCAGTAGCACTATTGCCTGGCAGCCTGGGCCGGATTAACCCATGGGCTAAGAAGGCCATAGCCTTAGGCCCTCCTAGTTTTAGGCCCTACTTTAGGTCCTAATTTTTAGGCCCTCCATTCTATATTGAAGTAACAGCTGAGCGATGGTAGCAGAGCCATCGGAAGTTTTTTCTCATTCAATATTGCTCTGTGCAAATTAATCTATCAAGATTGTGAATTCAGTTTATGATGGTTGTGATTTTGTCTTTGTGGGCCCAAGCAATATGGAACTTTGTACACAGTGGGCGTACACTGGACAATAGAAACCATGTCAAAGAAAGGAGGATGGCAGAAAGTGAAGGAGGGCAAAGAAAGACGGCAAACACAAGATGTAGTACTGAAAGGTATTCCTTCGCTCCTAACGTTTTTTCCTCCTACTAAGTCTGGTGGTGAGAAGATCCAGGAGAACAGCAATCCAAGTGAACCTGCTGGGCCTGCGCTTGATGAAAAGGAGCAGCCTACTGTGACTTCTCTAGCTGCAGTCTCCCTCAAGACTTTCCCAGTGATAGTAATACAAAAGAACAGGAGTTCTTCTTCGAGTGATTGCTCATATCCATTCCAGTAGGTGTGCGCACGCCGCGTGCACGTTCGTCGGAGACTTTTACCCTAGCAACACTCGGTGGGCTGGCAGGGCGCCCCCTGGAGTGGTGCCGCTATGGCGCCGGATATATACCCCTGCCGGCCCGCCGCTCCTCAGTTCCTTCTTACCGCCCTTGTCGGTCGTTGGAACTGTGGAGCACAGTCTAACTGTTTCTCCACCTCCCTAGCAATTCACTCGTTTTCTCTTGAATTTTGTATATAGTTGAACTTTTAACAGTAGTTAGTAGTTAGTTATCGTTCTATTAGTAGTTTTTTGTAGATAGTTAGAAGGGATCGGGGGTTAGCCCCTTCCCCTACCCCGGTACCGGGCACATGCCCGGATCACCGGGCTTCAAACCGTGCGCGGCCTGTCATAGGCCGATGCCCACAGGAGACCCGCACGACTCCTGCCTTAAGTGCTTGGGCAAATCTCATCTGACGGACAAGTGCCGGATCTGTAAGGCGTTCAAGCCCCGAACTAAAAAGGAGCGGGACGTTTGCCTGAAACAGTTACTGATGGAGGCAGCGCTAACTCCTCCATCCTCGGCACCGTCTGTGGCATCGGGACCAAGCACCTCCGCGGCACCGCAATGCACTCCTTCCGCGAAGACGCCGAGTCACCAATCTCCGGCACCAGCTTCTGCCCGGCACCGCTCGCTCTCACCTTGGGGCAAGAAGCACAAGCCTCCTGCGTCCGCTATATCCACACCGCAGTCAGAGCGCTTAGCCAAACCGGACCGCCTGGCACTACCATCTGCCGTGGCACCGACGCCTGCCGCACTGTTGATTCCAGCCTCGGAAGAGCAGTCGAGTCCGGTGCCTACCAGCTCCCTGGCGCGTGCCGCGGTTGAGCTCATCGTGCCTTCCACCCCGGAGGCGTTCTCCGCAGCACGAGACCTGATCGCCCTAACAGAGCCTGAGCTGCCTCGACCCCCGGCACCGCCAGTGCCGGTCCCCCAGTCTATAGGCAAGCCGGCCCTTCTACAACCTTGTTCTCCCGGCACCATGGAACTTCGTCGTTCCAGGTCCCAATCCAGGACCCCATCCAGGTCCCACAGACGCTCATGGTCTCGCCACCGATCCCGGTCCCACGGCCGCTCGCAGTCCCGGTACCTTTCCCCATCAAGGTACCGGTCGTACTCGCGGTACCGCTCGAGATCCCGGTCACCGTCCAGGCATTACCAGCACCAATCCAGATCTTGGCACCACTCGCGGCACTGTACTTCCCGCAGCCGATCTCGGCACGGTGACTCCCGGCGCCAGTCGACCTCCCGGCACCATGTTGGTCGTAGGTCCCGGTCGCACTCTCGGCACTGTCAGGACTCCCGGTACCGCTCCCCGGCACCGCATAGGGACGATTCCAGTGGCTGCAGAGACCTGCATCACACGGTCTCCGCTCCTCCATGGCCATCTTGTCAGCCGTCGATCTCCTCCCACACCGAGATGCATCATACGGAGAGTCGGACAACCAGCAAGGTCCTCATCAGTGGCCCTTTTGGACCCCGTGGGCTTATCACCAGGGCCAAGGTAGCCACCATCCACCGCCGCACTCTGTCCCCTCCGAACATTGGGCACCGGAGTCCACGGTGAGCAGACCCCCTCCAGCTGGGACCGAGCGCTCCCCTGCCCAGGGCTTGGAACAGCAAAAGTAGCCCCAGGACGTCCCGCACGACCAGGAGTCTATCCAAGACCCTTTGGTCCCTGGGGTCTCTTCCTCCTCTTCCCCGGATGAGGCAGTGGCGGGGACGGCAACATCTGGACCGCCCCCAATCAACCTTAGGTCTCACCAGGATCTTCTCCGCCGCGTGGCTCTCAACATAAACTTACCCATGGAGGAGGTTCCTGAAGTGGATGACCCAGTAGTCAGCATTGTCTTGACAGAGGCCCCAACGAGGGTGGCGCTCCCCTTTATCCGTTCCATACAGGCTTGGGCAGATACAATCTGGCAAACCCCGGCATCGGTACCACCTACAGTCAAAGGGGTTGAGCGCAAATATATGGTCCCGTCGAAAGGTTATGAATACCTTTATGTACACCCTCCTCCTTGCTCGTTGGTGGTCCAATCCGTCAACGAACGGGAGCATCATGGCCAACAAACTCCTGCGCCCAAATCGAGGGAGGCCAGGCGCATGGGACTTGTTAGGCAGGAAAATCTACTCTGCGGGAGGCCTCCAGCTCAGGGTGGCGAATCAGCAAGCCCTTCTGAGTAGATACAATTTTAACACCTGGGAGGTGGTGGGCAAATTCATAGACCTTGTCCCACAGGACTCCCGCCAAGAGTTCTCAGCTCTCCGGGAGGAAGGGAAAAAGGTTGCAAGGACCTCCCTCCAGGCCTCGCTGGACACCACTGACTCGGCCGCTAGAACTCTTGCCTCTGGGGTCTCTATGAGGTGCATATCGTGGCTGCAAGCGTCAGGTCTACCACCGGAACTGCAGTATACGATACAGGACCTACCCTTTGACGATCAGGGTCTGTTCTCCCAGAAGACAGACCCTCGCCTCGAAAGTCTGAAGGACAATCGCATGATCATGCGTTCGCTGGGAATGCACACGCCGCAGACTCAGAGGCGATCCTTCCAACCCCAACCCCAGCGACCCTACCCCCCACCTCGACCGAGACAGGACTTCTCCAGGAGGAGAGGCTGGACCTCTCGTAGACGCCAGTCTGGCCCTCAAGGGGGTAACAACTCTGGTCCCACCAAACCACCAGTGGGACTGAAGCCAAACTTTTGAAGGTGCGCCCAAGAGCACTGTACCAATTTCCTCCCAGGATCCCATTCAGTTCGCCAACCACCTCGCTGCATTCTTCCCTGCCTGGTCCCAGCTAACATCGGACCGCTGAGTCCTCAACATGGTGGAATGTGGCTACCGTCTTCAATTTGTGTCGACCCCGCCTTCCCACCCTCCCTCCTCGTCCCTTTTCAGGGACCCCTCTCACGAGCAACTCCTTCAGCAGGAAGTTTCAAGGCTCCTTGCGCTGGGAGCCATAGAGGAGGTTCCAGAGCTAGTAAGGGGCAGAGGGTTCTATTCCAGATACTTCCTAATCCCCAAGGTGAAAGGGGGTCTCCGGCCCATTCTAGACCTGCGAGCTCTGAACAGGTTCATCAAGAAGCTCAGGTTCCGCATGGTGTCCCTGGGGAACATCATTTCTTCCCTGGATCCAGGAGATTGGTATGCTGCTCTCGACATGAGGGACGCATATTTCCATATCGCGATTTACCCACCGCACAGAAGGTTTCTTCGCTTTGTGGTAAATCGTCATGCACTACCCATTTCGCGGATTCCTTCCTGCGGCCTCTCTCGCCCTCGGGTATTTACGAATGTATGGCGGTAGTCGCAACGCACCTCCGTCGCGTCGAATTCATGTTTTCCCATATCTCGATGACTGCTGATTCGAGGACTTCCGAGGCTCAGGTTACCACTCATGTAATATCATCAAGACCTGTTTCTCACGTCTAGGTTGATTATCAATCTAGCGAAATCCATTCTACTTCCTACCAGAGATAGAGTTCATAAGGGCGATGCTGACTCCACTTTCAACAGCCAGCTTGCCCCCACAGAGGTTCAATCTATGGTCTCCTCATTAGGGTCTACGAGCCTTCACCAACAACCTCTGTCGCACCGTCTCACTCTACTCGGTCACATGGCTGCGGCACTGTCGACGAAGCACGCAAGGCTACGCATGCCCCGTTCAGACCTGGCTTGCCTCGGTCTAGCCGCCCGCACAGGAGCCCTAGACATGTAATCACGATCCCGGCACACGTGCTGGGCTCCTAACTGGGGCTGACTCCCCCTGGTGTGTGCGGTGACCGTCATCCGCCTCAGCCCTCAGTGTCTCTAACAACAGACATCTCCTCTCTGGGGGGGCGCACATCTGGGGCATCTTCGCACCAAGGCCTTTGTCCTGCAGGACTGAAGCGTCCATATCAATGTCCGCGGAACTGAGAGCAGTCCGACTGGCATGCCAAGCCTCCGTCACATCTGCAAGCGTTTGTTGCGTTTTCCGACAACACAATGGCCATGTATTACATAAACAACAAGAGGACACGATCTTCTCCCTTTGCCAAGAAGCGATGCGGCTGTGGGACTTGTATAGCCACTCGATAGACGTGGTAGCTTCCTTCTCCCGGAGGTCCGGAACACTCTCGCGGACCGCCTGAGCCGTCCTTCCTGACCACGAGTGGCCATCCATCAGGACATCCTGCTTCTGTTTTCCGGAAGTGAGGCTCTCCCAAATAGACTCTTTGCTCCAAGGAGAACAGGAAGGCCAGTGTTCTGCTCCCTCAAGGTCGCTCCCCGGCCTCTCTTCGGAGCGCGTTCCTCATTCCCTGGAAAGGGGGTCTACTCTATGCCTTCCACCCTTCTGTTAGTCACAGAGCCTGCTCATGCTCGCGCAGGGACAGGGACAGGGCTGATCCTAATTGCTCCGGCATGGCGAGGCAGCACTAGTACACCCTGCGCTTCGACCTGTCCTAGTGGTCTCCGATACCACTACCACTCTGCCCGGATCTATAAACGCAGGACTTCGCAGGCTTCACCACCGGACCTACAGTCCCCTGCACCTACAGTCGGGTGGCTAGTCTTGGTTAACCAATCGAGCGCCGATGCTGCAGCCAGGTCAACAGGTCCTCTTGGGAGTAGGAAACCTCCACGCGGGCGACATTTCGCCAAGTGGAAGCGGTCTCTCATTGGTGTATACAGCGTCCCTTGTTTCTGAAGCCGTTTGGTTCCTGTGTCTTGGACTATTTATTGTACCTCGCGAGCAAGGCCTAGCACTATCCTCAATAAGGGTGCATCTAGCCGCAATCTCCACCTTCCATCCCGGAGAGTGGGCAGTTCACCTTTTCTCACCCGATAGTCTCAAGATCCTTAAGGTTGGAGAGGACTCTACCCCCGTTAAGCCTCCTTCCCCTTCCTGGGATCTCAACGTGCTGTCTAGGCTCACGGCCCCTCCTTCGAGCCATTAGCCACTTGCTCGTGCTCTACCTGTCTGGAAGATGGCCTTCCTGGTCGCTATCACCTCGGCCAGATTGGTTTCTGAGCTCCGTGCTTTGGTAGTGACCCCCATACACTATCTTTCACAAAGATAGGTGCAGCTACGACCACACCCGGCTTCCTCCCCAAGGTGGTCTCTGCCTTCCATATTAACCAAGACATTTTTCTACCGGTCTTCTTCCGAAGCCGCATGCATCGCGCAGGGACCAGCAGCTACACACCCTGGATGTCCGCCGGGTGCCGCCTTCTACATCCAGAGGACTAAATCCTTTAGACGCTCACCCACTATTTATAGCAGTGGCGAGCATAGAAAGGTGTGCTCATTTCTTCCCAGAGGCTCTCATCATGGGTGACATCCGTATCCGGACATGCTATGACTTGACTCATGTCCAATGGCGCCACCTTACGCCCACTCTACTCGGGCTCAAGCCTCGTCCACGCTTTCCTGGCCCACGTCCCATCCAGGAGATACGCCGGCCAGCTACCTGGTCGTCCATGATCCTTTACATCTCACTACGCGCTGGTTGAGCAATCGAGAGACGATGCCACCTTTGGCTCAGCGATCTTACATTCCGCAATGTCTCACTCCGACCCCACCGCCTAGGTAAGGCTTGGGAATCACCTACTGGAATGGATATGAGCAATCACTCGAAGAAGAAAAGATGGTTACTCACCTTTGTAACTGTTGTTCTTGAGATGTGTTGCTCATATCCATTCCACACCCACCTCCTTCCCCACTGTCAGAGTAGCGCGGCAAGAAGGAACTGAGGAGCGGCGGGCTGGCAGGGGTATATATCCGGCGCCATAGCGGCGCCACTCCAGGGGGCACCCTGCCGGCCCACCGAGTGTTGCTAGGGTAAAAGTCTCCAATGAACATGCACGCGGGGCGCGCACACCTACTGGAATGGATATGAGCAACACATCTCGAAGAACAAGTTACAAAGGTGAGTAACCATCTTTTCTTGTGACACCTTAGAGACTAACAAAAGCTTTCATGGGCTACAAATATGCTCAAATAAATTTATTCGTCTCTAAGGTGCCACAAGTACTCCTGTTCTTTTTGCAGATACAGACTAACACGGCTGCTACTCTGAAACCTAATACAAAAATATCCTTCTCCAGCCATCCGGGTGTGTGAGACGTGACTTCTCAAGATATCATTGCATATTGGACTGAGAAGGGCTCACAGAAATGCGAGAATCTAGATACTGACTTGTCACTGACAAAGAGAGAGTACACCAATGAGAGTCGTTATCTGATCAAATCAATATTTGAATATGTGAAGCCTAACAAACAGATTGGCAAGCGAGAATGGCTCATCTATTCGCCTTCTAAGAAAAAAGTGTACTGTTTTTATTGTGGTCTATTTTCTGATACCAAAAAGTGGGGAATGTTCTGCAAAGGCTTCAGTGGTTGGAAGAATACTGCATACATTACCAATCATGCAATGAGTGAGCAGCATACATTGTCAGCATCTACCATGCCTGAAAGGAAGTTAGCGGCAGAATTGATACCCAAATGGAAAACCAGTTTTTGGAAGCTCATGCTTTTTGGAAGAACATTCTCAGATGTGTAATTGAAACCATAATTTTTCTTGCAGAGCGTGGTCTGCCATTCCGTGGCTCAGATAAGACTGCTGGATTGAAACACCTTGGTGTTCTAGAGCTAATTGCTAAGTTCAGCCTTTCTTAGCTCAGCACATTAATGAAGATGCAAATTTTGGAAAAGACCATGCATCATATTTATCAAAGACTTTGCGATGAGTTCATTGCACTGCTGGCAAAGAAGATTCTATAAGCCATTGTAGATGAGATCAAAGATGTGGGATATTTTTCAGTATCTGTTGACTCAGCACCAGATATGTCACATGTAGATCAGCTGACTGTCATCTTGTGTTATGTGCTACCCGGAAGACCAGTTGAGCTTTTCAAGACCTTCATAAACATCATCGGCTACACAGGGGAGAAGCTTGCTCATACCTAGTCAATTTCCTCACCGAAAATGGGATTGACATCAGCAGTTGTCGTGGCCAAAGCTATGACAATGCAAGTAATATGAGTGGCAAATATTTAAGGATGCAGGCAAAGATAAAAGAGCACAATGCTTTTGTTGATTATATACCATGTGCTGCTCACTCACTCAAACTTGTTGGCCAGTCTGCCATGGATTGTTGTGTTGAAGAAGTTTCTTTTTTTGGATTTGTCCAAGAATTGTATAATTTTTTTCTCTGCATCAACCGTCGTTGGATGATTCTTAAAGATTCACTACCAAAGGGATGCCCAGTGCCCAAATCACTCTCAGGGGCATGGTGGAGTGCCAATGCTGAAGCTCTGAATGCAGTTGTTTTGGGATACCCCAACATCCTTGAAGTGCTAGAGAGCATCAGGGATGATGAATCTCAAAAATCAGCAACAAGAAAAGATGTGAAGATCCTGAGTGATCCAATGCACACTTTGGAAACTGGTATTTTGTGTGAGGTCTGGAATGATATACTTCAGCCATTCAGCAGGTGCAGTCTAAGCTTGCAAAGTGCTCAAATTGACCTTTCCACTCCTGTAAACCTAGTGAGGAGTTTTGGAACTGTTCTTCAACAAATGCAGGATAGTTTTAATGAGTATGAAATTCAGGGGGCTGCAAGGACTGCTAACCATGAGTATAAGTCTGCCAAATGCTGCAAAAGACAGAAGACAAACAATGATGCAACTGCCCACTCATTCAGTGACAAGGAGGCCTTCAGAGCCAATACCTTCATCACAATCATTGACAAACTGAAGAGTGCACTAGAACGTCAGATCGAGGCTTACAAAAATATTGACACAAACTTGTCACTGACAATTGACAGTGTACTGACAATTTTTTTGCCTAACATTTCATGTTCCAAAGTCAATGAAGGTATCAAATGTTTGTGTCAGAAGTACCCAGATGATCTCCCCACAGATTTTACTCATTTGTTGAATTCCCATCACTCTCGGATATATAGAGAAAAGATGATGAAAGCAAATCTGTTTGGATGT
Organism: Chelonoidis abingdonii; assembly: GCF_003597395.2. Classification (NCBI taxonomy): domain Eukaryota; kingdom Metazoa; phylum Chordata; order Testudines; family Testudinidae; genus Chelonoidis; species Chelonoidis abingdonii. The sequence continues at coordinate 114,574,582 of NC_133769.1, forward strand.
ACCAAGTTGTCACTGAATCCAATATGACAGAATGTTTCCTAAATGTTGAAAATGCATTACGGCTGTATGTGTCACTAATTATCACTAACTGTAGTGAAGAACGTTCCTTCTCTCTTCTAACCAGGGTCAAAAATGTCCTCCGATCCACCATGACTCAAGAGCATCGCAGTGCTTTGTCCCTCTTAAGCATTGAGAATGAAATTGTGAGGTCGTTGGATAACAATGACATCATTCATGACTTTGCCACAGCTAAAGCTAGGGGGAAAAAATTGTTTGTTTGAATAATTGAGTGTCGTGAGAGTAGAATAAACTTGTTAATTTTACATAAATAAATAATATGTAAATACGTATGTAGATAAATGTTTGATGACTTCATAATTGTTTTTGCAATATGTAGTTCATACTTAGGCCCTTCCCTCCCATTAGCCTTAGGTGCCTCATAACCTTAATTCAGCCCTGCTGGCACCCTTTCCCCTATGGCAGCCTTGCTGTCTCTCCGATGAACCCATAGCTTATGTATGGAAGGGATTCATAAAAAAGGAGGAGCATGCAGCAGAACCCTGCTTGGCTCTGAAGTAATGCAAGTAGAGAGGGCGATTGTGCCCAGAATATTTTTAAGTACCTGGATTCCAACTCAGTGTTTCTCAGATTGGCTGTTATATTGATGTTCATTTCAGAAGTTCAAAAAAGAGTTGGGGCCTAAATGCCCAGCATGGAAATAGATTGCCTTAGCACTGGAGCCAGTTGTCTGCAAGGCTAGGTTAATAAGGTAGCTCAGGTTACATTGTGAAGGGTACTCTGAAACTTTGTCATAAGAGAGCTTAGATGTTGTGGAAAATAGTAATTGTGGAAAGAGCATTTTTTCCCCTATGCACCATCCATTTTTCACTTTTTCAGATTATGCAATTAATTACTGAAGTTTTCAAGTCAGCAAAACAGCAAATAGTTGTTAAATCAGCTGGTGATATGCCAGAGAATTAACTAATGTTGCTAACCGCATAGTTAGTTGGAAAAGGCACCATTTGATAACAAAACATGGAGATGAGATTAACTACAGTAGCTAATTGACTTACTGTTTTTAGCAGCACTTTAATTGTGTTGAATGTCAGTTTAGTCAACTTTCATCATTTAACTGTGAGACTCTTCTTTTTTCCAACTTAAAAAAGCCTCTGATTTTTGCTTTTTTGAAGTAAAAAATAATAAAATGACAAAAATTAAAAATATTAAACCCCCAAACCAACCCCAAATCAAACCTTTCCCTTTTTACTCAATGGGAGATGGTTGAAGGTTGGCTGTTTGCAGTAATAACTCATGACTTTTTATGCTGTTAGGTATGAAAAGATACTTCTGGGTGATGTAAGAACATCAACAGCCCCTGGGAATCAGAGACAGCATCTGCATTTTGACAGCATACTGTCAGAAACAAAATATGGCACACAGTTTGTAAACGAGTGCAACACTATCAGATGAATATAAAAGAATCTTGTCTATGCACATCTCTACCCCCTTTTTTATGATTTTAGAACCAATCTGGATATAGGTTAGGCCTTGTCTGCACTCAAAGGTTGCACCTGCAGAATTCTGCCTTTTTCAGTGGACACAGATGTGCTTCCATGAGCATGTCTGTCTCCTCCTGGAATAACCCTGAGTTATTGTGAACTAAGTATTCCCCTCTTGAAGTGACACTAAATGATGTGATTAAATACCCTGCAATATTTTTGTGGAAAATGCAAAACTTTCCCACGCATCCAAATTAAGTCCTGGTGTAAACACGTGCTACTCCATTGAAGTCAACAGATTTAACAGCCAACAGTTATTCTACACACAGCAGCTGCATGAACTTCATAGTCATCAGCAGACATAGTACTTGGGACATAGTACTTCTATTCCAAAGCCAAAGGCTTCTATCACTTGAGCTAAAGGAGAATCTGTGTTAGGTGTAGTTGTGCTAGGGCTTATATACTCCTTTGGCTGCAGCCACTAGAGTGCAGTACTATCACAAGCAAATCTGGTATTCTATGCAGCAGGGGGTGATAGTACATATTTACTCTAGTCGGTCACTGTGCACTGTACCTGGACAGGGCTTGGCCTCCTGGCCAGTAGATTGCCCAGAAGGGGTCGCCATAGGGCCACAAGTCAGCTCTTTCCTGCCAGAATCTGCAGCGAGGTGTCAGAAGTCGCAGTCGTATCTCTGGTGTGAGGTGCCCGCTGCTACTGACTTCAGTGTTCTCCTCCAGAAACGCTCTCATCTCAGGATCCAGGAAGCTTCCTGGAGTCCTGTGATAGCAGCATCTCCATATCAAAGAGGTGCTTCTGTTACTGCTCCTTGAAGCTTTTGTGAGGACAGCCCTACTGCCAAAGCCTATAAACCACTTCAAGCGGCAGAACACCATGCCTCCCCGTTGGTAAAATCCTTCCTGATCTGAATTCAAACCAGCTGCACAGCGAAGATTTATCTTGTAAGTGTGTGGGGAGACATGTTTGAAACCAACTCAGAAGCGGTTTCGTTTTGTAGCAATGGATAGCAATTCCTGAAAGCAAGAGCAACGTATTAATGATAAAATATCTATTTCAAGGTTAACAACCATCAATGCTGTAAGAAGCAGCAGCTGGATGGGAGTTGCTATATGTTGATGAAAGGTCTCAAGTTTATCAGGCTCATATTTCCCCAGGTCACAGGTCTACAATGTAGTTCCAGAAAAGGCAAATCCTACACTGGGATGGAGAAACTTGGAGGATAGTGGGGCGGGGAAAGGAGTGGGGGGTTTTTTTGGATGGGAAGCAACAGTTCATGTGGCAGGTCATTAATCTAGTTCTGTTATGGCAGGAGGAGATAAAGTCAACCCAATGGGCCAAACCATGGATCCACTAAAGTCCATAGCAAAACTCTTACTGACTTTCGGTGTGACTAAGAAGTGGCCCTAAGGAAACATAAACACGCACTGTGCATAAATTACATCACATACTATTACTGCTGGGCTTGCCATTTAGATGGTTTTGATTTCTAATTTCAACTTTAGACCTTGGATGGCAACTGGTACAAGCATGTGAGTTGTGTCTCTAAATCTAAGGCCTGTGCTACAAACTTTTACTGACATAGCTACATCAGGAAGGGGTGGGAAGGTATAATCTCTGACCGACACAGCTGTGCCAGCAAAAGTGTAGATGCAGTTATACCAGTAAAACTGTGAAAAGAACAGGAGTACTTGTGGCACCTTAGAGACTAAGTGCCACAAGTACTCTTGTTCTTTTTGCTGATGCAGACTAACACGGCTACTACTCTGAAACCAATAAAACTGTGGTTTTGCCAGCATAGCTTATTTTACTTGGAGGGTGCAAGTGGGGGAGCTGTGTCCAGTACAGTATGCTAGAGTAGCTATACTGGCCGAGTGCTCTTAGCATTGACCTGGTCTAAGCCTCAGCTACTAATCTCACATTCTGCAGCAGGTATTTCCATTGGGAAGGAGAGAAGCAAAGAGAAAGCGGAGGATAACACAGAGAGTGAACATTAAATGGCACCTTTGCCTGAAAAGGTTTGGGGAAGGGTACTACTTTTAATTGTGCTCTACAGTGCCTTTGGATACTTAAAATAAAACCCATGACAGTGGTGGTAGTATTCAAGGGAATGAGCTATTAAAGTCAACAAGTCAGGGAACTGCATATGGGGAAGTGTCTCAAACACTTCCAAGGACATACAATGCCAGTGGTTGAATTGAGATCTGAAGATTAAATACACACATTTTTTAGCGTCTGCCTCCCTGCTCCCCACAGATAAACACAATAGCAGGATGTTCACACTTAGTGCTTTCCAGTGAATGTTTAATCTAAGCAATTATGCATAGGCATAACAGAGAGCCCACGTTGTTGTTAAATGTGGCCTGAACTTTAAAGTGACTATAGAAATGCTAATTAAAGGTCCAGTGGCTGCTTTGAATTTCTTTAAGATATTTATATTGCAGTACTTAACTATCTGCTCTCCAGGGGTGAGTAAGAAGTATTCCCTGGCAAGGGGGAGGCATTGAACCATCAATTTCTGATGACTTAAAGCTTTCCCTAAAACAAGACCGGGTTCCAGCCACATGTGAGCTGTAGTGCAGTCTGCAAAGGGAGGGCTTCAGCACCTGTGCTGAGGCTCACAGCTTTAAAGCAGTAGCAGAGTGCAATTAACAACACTGGGCAGCTTCATTGCTGCCACTCAAAACATGGTGGGCAGCAACAAAACTGCCATGACTCCAGTCAATTTCACACTGCTCCTGGGGGGGACAGAGATGAGCTACTCACTGGGAGGCGGACCCTAACAAAGAGCCTATGGCTCCAATTCATTGATGCCCCACAACCACCTTACACCAGCTCTGCCAGCAAAGTGGCCAAAAAGCTGCCTTGCTGTCCCCTATGGAATTTCCCCAGTGTAGAGGAAGTCCCTGGCAGGCGTGGAATAGGCTTTAATTGACCCAAAATGTACCTGTAGGGCATGATTATGGATTTCTTGTGCACCTAGAACACTAACTGAGCCAAGGGGTGCCACTGGAGTGCAGGACTGGGCCCTTAGTGCATCCTAATGCATGCCTTAAGCTTTTGTAACCTCTTGTCAAAATCAAATCCAAAAACTAATGAGAGCAATGACTAAGCTGTTATCACTTAGCTCACACCTCTGCTGACAATTTGTGCTGCCTTTGAAGTTGATGGAAATATAAGGTCTCTCTTTCCTCTAATTTTTGTCATTCAAGAAGAGCTCTATTATTGACTTTCCTGTGGATTTTGATGTAAATGTTGCTTAAAATCCTGCACTGAGGCCTTGGCTACACTGGCGCTTTACAGCACTGCAACTTTCTCACTCAGGGGTGTGAAAAAACACCCCCTTGAGCGCTGCAAGATACAGCACTGTAAAGCGCCAGTGTAAACAGTGCTGCAGCGCTGGGAGCGCGGCTCCCAGCACTGCAAGCTAAACCCCATGAGGATGTGGAGTACGTGCAGTGCTGGGAGAGCTCTCTCCCAACACTGGCGCTGCGACCACACTCACACTTCAAAGCGCTGCCGTGGCAGCGCTTTGAAGTTTCAAGTGTAGCCATACCCTCAGTGGGCTGTCAAACTGTGGGAACAATCTGAATGAGCAAGACATTTAAAATCTCTTAATTTTAAAACTGGGTAACTATAGGCCAGTGTAAAGGAAAATTAAGTAGACCTAAACACATTTGCAACAGCCAATCTTGCTTAATGTAACTGCAATAACTAGTGTTAGGAAGGCCATTAACCGCAAAAGAACAACCTGTGAATAACAGGAAAAGCTTGTTTATCTGTATTCCTAACAAGGGGAAATATTAATAAGGAAGTATGCGTAACTAAATGTGGTTTTGATCTATATAAGCTTCAGTGTTCACTTTTTCGGGAGAGCAGCCAGACTGGTATTAAATATAAAATCACTGCTGATAAAATTTGCAGATGACACAAAATTTAGTGGAGCGCTAAATGACGACAACAGGACAATAATACAGAGCCGTCTGGATCATTGATAACCTGGGTCCATTCAAACAAAGTATGCTTTAATACAGTCAATGCAAAGTTATATATCTAGGAACAAGGAATGCAGGCAATGCCTACGGAATGAGGGACCTTGTCCTGGAAAGCAGTAACTCTGAGAAGGATTATTATGGGATAGTAGTGGACAAGCCACTGAACATGAATGAGAAACTATGGCAAAAACAGCTAATGCGATCCTCAGATGTATACATAGGGGAGTACCAGTATTGCCAACCCCAAATGGTCCAATATCATGAGTCAGGCTCACCAAAAATCATGAGACTGGCTTTAAAATAATTAGATTATGTAACAATAATAGATTTGATATTCTTTTTATTTGCCTTCTGTTTTTTGAGCCCTTAGGATGCAGTGCACTGGGGTTATGTTTTGAAGCTTTCTCCATAGCCACGAGGGCTAGAAATGTCCTTTTTCTTTAAGAATAAAGGCTGAAACCATCACATGTCCACTTCAACCCAGGAGCTGGGGCTTTAAGGAAAACAATTACTATCATGAGACCCATGACAAAATCATGGGAGTTGGCAACACTGGCCAGAACTGAGATCTAGGGAGGTAACTTTACCTCAGTATAGACAAGGAAGTAGTGAGGAGTAGGAAAGTGATTTTACTTCTGTACACAGCAGGGGCAGGCAAACTTTTTGGCCCGAAGGCCACATCGGGTTTCGGAAATTGTATGAGGGCCGGTTAGGGGAGGGGGTCATGGCCTGGCCCCCACCTCCTATCTGCCCCCCCAGGACTCCTGCCCCCGGAACCCCTCTCCTGACTGCCCCTTGCCACTCCATCCAACCCCCCCTCCTTCCTGACTGCTTCCCCAGAACCCCTACCCCCATTCAACCCCCTCTCCCCATCCCAAATGCCCTGACCCCTATCCACACCCCTACTCCCAATCACCACCTCGAACTCCTTTGCCCTCTATCAAACCCCCCCTCTCCACTCCCTTACCATGCTGCCTGGAGCGCTGGTGGCACTATAACTGTGCCGTGCCACAGCTGCCATGCAGCACAGAGACCCGGTCAAGCTGGGATCTGCAGCTGTGCTGCCCCAGGAGATCACAACCCCGCTGCCCAGAACATTGCGCCGGCAGCGGAGTGAGCGAGCTGAGGCTGCGGGAGAGGAGGGACAGAAGGGAAGGGGCCGGGGGCTAGCCTTCCAGCCCAGGAGCTCAGGGGCCGGGCAGGATGGGCCGTAGTTTGCCCACCCCTGGTCTACAGCATAAGTGAGATGCATACTGTGTACAGTCCAGTGTTCACATTTAAAAAAGAAGGTAACAAAACTGAAGAAAATTCTGAAAAGAGCTGCAAAAATGGTTTGGGGGCTAGAGACTTAAATAACCCAATCTGTTAAGAATATCAAAAAGAAGATTGAGAAGTGAGTTGATTACAGTGTATAAGTATCTTCCTGGGGAGAAAATACCAGGTACCAAATCAAGAGGAGAAAGACATAACAAAAACCAATGGCTGGAAGCTGAAGCCAGGCAGATTCAAATGAGAAATTAGACATATTTTTAATAGGATCAGAGGGGTAGCCGTGTTAGTCTGGATCTGTAAAAGCGGCGAAGAGTCCTGTGGCACCTTATAGACTAACAGATGTATTGCAGCATGAGCTTTCGTGGGTGAATACCCACTTCGTCGGATTCACGTAGTGGAAATTTCCAGAGGCAGGTATAAATATGCAAGCAAGAATCAGGCTAGAGATAACCTCATTTATCCACTACATGCATCCGACGAAATAGGTATTCACCCACGAAAGCTCATGCTGCAATACGTCTGTTAGTCTAGAAGGTGCCACAGGACTATTTGCCATTTTTAATAGCATGTGTGATTAACCACTGGAACTAACTGCTAAGGGAAGTGGTGTATCCTCCATCTCTTGATGTCTTCAGACCAATACTGGATGCCCTCTTGGAAGATATTCTTTAGTCAAACATAACTTAAGCTTTAGTCAGACACAAGTTATTGGGCTTAGGATAAAGGTAACTGAGTGAAAGTTGATGGCTCCTATACTGGAGGTCAGACTACATGACAGTATGGTCCCTTCTGGCTCTAAACTCTATGAATCTATGAAGCTAAGAGACATTACAGAACTATGGGAAATTCTGTAGTTTGTGTTGCACAGATGGTCAGACTCACTAGATGATCTAATGGTCACTTCTGCCTTTAAAATCTTTGAATCTATCAAAAGGGGGGTGGAATTTTCAGTTTGACTAGTGCATTTGATAGCACTTTGTTTTATGGTCAGTTTCATGACTTTCCCTGTTTAGTCAGTTTTCCTAGTTGTATGGATTTTTCCTACAGCAACAGGAGAGGAAAAAAATCTGTTCTAAAAAATAAATGTGAGTGTAAAAATACATGCACTCTCAGGGCTTGGCTACACTAGAAATTTCAAAGCGCTGCCAGGCAGCGCTGCGGGAGCGCTGTCACGGCAGCGCTTTGAAGTGTGAGTGTAGTCAGAGCGGCAGCGCTGGGAGAGAGCTCTCCCAGCGCTGCACGTAAACCACATCCTTTACGGGTGTAGCATGCAGCGCTGATTACACTGACACTTTACAGCGCTGTATCTTGCAGCGCTCGGGGGGTGTTATTTCACATCCCTGAGTGCGAAAGTTGCAGCGCTGTAAAGTGCCAATGTAGCCAAGGCCTATAGAAGGACTTAAATGTAGGTATAGCACTACTCTTTTTTTTTTAGATTTCAAATTAATTGTGTTCTTTGGATAAAATTAATCCAAACATAAGGGATTCTTAAAACAGCCTTAAAATTAATCCAAAAGCGTGAGACTTGCCAGATCTGCATCACTGACCATGTACCTCTTCCCAGCCTCTCTTAAAAACCTCATGGCTTCAGCCTGCTGCTCAGCATAGCTTTGTACAATGTTCTAACAGTTCCATCCCTGCCTTCATTGGTCAGGGGAGCAGTGACTGAGCTAGTAAACGCCGTCTTTGTTAGGAAAGTGCTGCTAACGCTCTGCTAACGTTAGTGCAGAAAAGATTTTTAAACTTTTAATCTTTTTTAAAAAAACCTACCTTGTTTATTACTGTGACAGCTTAACCCGGAGTCTGTCTGCACAGTAAATTTGTCCTTCTCTGTTATTTTTTTGCAATTTGTGTTGTTGCTGAGATAGCAAATGCCTTTTGCCTGGCTTCTGTTTCCTGTTTCCCGTGCACCAGCACAGTGAGATCATCAGGCTCGTGATCTGCTCTGGAAGCCACGTGCATGCTTTTTCCTTTACATCCCTTAAGGGGGGCAGTGTTTGATATAGTAGGACTGCTGCTCGATTTGCCTTGAGATGGCAGTGTAAAGGAAAAATCCTGCGATGGCAGGGAGACAACTCAGACAGGCCTTTTGCCATCTCTAAACTTCTGCGATTCTTGGTGAGATTAGATTAGGATTATATATAGGAATAGTCTGGCTAAAAATCATATTTTTTTAAAAAAGCCAAATGTTCTTCCTTATGTGAAAGAGAGCAACTCAGATTACAAAATCAGAAACAAGCCTTGCAGTCTAATTTACTTTTCACTCCTTACACAGGTTGTTCACTCTTTGTGTTCCTCTCAGCCAGGACAGTGAAAATAAATTAGTCAGTTTCATTTTCAGGGTCTCATGCCCTAGTACAATGGTGCAATGTCTGGGGTGCCCATGTTTTGTTGTTTTTTTTGAGACTGAAATTCATAAAATTCCATGGCCCTTCATATTTACTGATAACAAGTATTTCCCATACTGGTGCTCTAATTGGTTTTTAGTTCTGCATTTGAAAGTAAAGAACAACATGAAACAAACATAAATAATTAGTGTGATCCAATTTATAGTTGATATGATCCTGTGGGGGAAAAAAACACATCAATTATTAGTCATCAGTTATGTGGAAGAAATTCAAGATGTTAGATAAAAACAGTGATAGAATTTGGTAACTGAAAACTATATTATTTTAAGATTGTTTTGCTCTGTGAATATTGGCTTCTAGGAAGTAAAACCCTAAAGCTCCAATCCTGCACTCACTACAACAGAAGTACTCACAGGGTGAAAACCTCACCCCATCAAAGTTATTGGGAGATTTGCCATTGACTTGGGGGTGGCGCAGGATTTCAACCACAGTGCATCAAATTAAGTATGTGGATAAATCTTTAAAAGATCAGGGCCTGAATCTTCAATGGCTGGTACAAGCTTTAATCACACTGTCATGGACTGTAATAGGCATTATCCATCTAAATTCTATCAAATTCTGAAAGAGGAGTGGAAAGTGTAACCTAAATTAATGCACATGAAATATCTCATTGTTTAATGATACTGTATTTATTTTTGTTGCTATTACTGTGTTCTTGTGTATAATAAGATATCTATATTCATAAAACTCAAACGCATCAGCACCAAATTCAATAAAATATAGTATCATTTTCTTAAAAATCTATTTGTCATACAGATGTGAGATGAAACTTCTAGAATGGACCTAACCAGGGGTGGCAGGTTATATGGGCTCGTGGTGCCTGAGCACCAGGAATATTCAACAACACCCATCCACCCACCGCAGGGGAGATGGGGGAGGGGGGCTTCCTAAACCTGAGCAACTCGGGCTTGGGTGAATTTTGTGACACCCTACCCCCCCCCCAGCCACCACCCTGCAGTCCCCACTCCTGCCCCATGCTGAGCAAGGGGCAGCCCCGTCCCCAGTGAGGCTATGGTGAGGGGCAGCAGCAGGGGAGGCCACACGTGATGGTAAACCCCTCCCCCCTGGTACCCACCATAGGGGAGGCAAGTGGGCTTTCTGGACCTGAGAGAGGCCATAGGAGCATGTGCAGTGACCGTGGTGCAGAGTGAGTGTGCTGCTGAGGGGGAGAGGGAAGGGGGAAAAAGGAGGGGTCCCTCCCCAGCAGCTTGCTGCTGCCAGTAAGGGGTGAGTCCTCTCTGGTTCTAGCCCCGGGGCAGCCTGTCTGCACCCCAAGTTCCTTATCCCCAGCCCTGCCCCACCCCAGAGCCTGGCCCCCAGCACCCCTACCCTAAGTACCCTCCTGCACTGTGAATCCCTCATCCCCAACCCCACCCCAGAGCCCTCACCTGAGGGGAAAAATGTGCAACTTAAATTTAGTGGTCAGTTTGGAGTATCATTGTGTTTAGCACAATACTTGATTATTTTACATGCTTTAAAGTATATAACTAGTCATATACAGGTGTTACAAAGTGGGAATGTTCTTAATGTTTTCTCTAAATACTGTGTGGGTGCCTCAGTTTCCCCTATGCATTTCTCAAGGATCTAGATGGTGGGATAAGGGGGTGTGATTGTTGTAGAGCCCTGGAGTGCCAGTGTGATGCCGTCTGCACAGAGAATGGCCGAAACCCTGTCTCTGGGCAACTGATGACCTGGGCCGTTCTCCTGAAAGGTGCCAACTGCAGGTGTTGGAGAACAAAGAGATCAGGTGACCTCCTACTGCCTGGAAAAGAGACAAAGGCCAGAGGAGGGAGTGTCAGTGCCTGTGTGGACTTCCAGGAAGCGCATGGTGTGGAAGGGGATGCTTTGGAACTACTCCATACAAAGCCAGTCAGGACTCTGGGGGAGCTTCCTCTCTCTCTGAGCAGACTGTCTCCAGGGCAAGAAGCTTACACCTTCCCGGGTCTGACCTTGGAGCATTCAGCATGCCCTTCCATACTGTGCACTTTCTGCAGCAAGTGTGCCCAGGCAGGTCCTGAGGCAACCAGAGGTCCCTGCACCCCAACTCTGCAGTCAGATATGACTCTTAGCCAGCCAATAAAACAGAAGGTTTATTAGACGACAGGATCACAATCTAAAACAGAGCTTGTAGGTACAGAAAACAGGACCCCTCAGTCAGGTCCATTTTGGGGGGTGGGGAGCCCAGACTCAAGTTCTGGGCCTCTCCCCATATACCCAGCCAGCTCCAAACTGACACTCCCTCCTCTAGCCTTTGTGTCTCTTCTGGACAAGGAGGCCACCTGATCTCTTTGTCCCCAATGCCTTCAGTTAGCAACTTGCAGGGGAAACTGAGGCACCCATACAGTATTCAGAGAAAACATTACAAACATTTCCACTTTGTCAAAACAGATGCAACAAAACATAATACCATATATTGAAGCAGGCAAGTGCTGCTTCTGACTTTCCACTTTTAATGGACCCTTGTAATCTTGTGGTGCCGATGCGTTGTAGCTTCATTTTATATTGGCTTACAGGGCGGGAGCGGGGGGAGCACCACCATTTTGGGCACCACCAAAAATTGTACAAACCTGCCGCCTATGGACCTAACCTAAAAAAAAGATTTTGGAAAAACTCTTGCAAACTAGGGTAAACTAACCCTACATTTAAAAATGTAAATAAAAGCAATCTGGATGGGAAATGGATTTACACCATGTACCTATTTTAAACAATAGTGAAGGTTTTGGTATTTTTTCCCCTTCACTCACTCACAGAGCCTCTATGAAATAAAGTTAACTCAGCCTAGATCAGGATTTCTCAGCCTTTCTATAACAGCCCTGTAGGGGATCGCGGAAGACTGTGTTACGGCCTAGCTAGGGTATTTCCACTTTCTTGGCGGCCGGTAACTGTAGGACATGGCACGCCAGTATAATCCACTACTAGCTAGTAAGAACCGCTTTGTATGGCCTTAAGCCAAGGGGCGGACACAGCCTGTGGCCCTATTTGTCTATGTATAAGCTGTGTGTCTGCATTTGGTATACATAGCTCAGGGCTTCGGTCCCACCTTTGGACTCCATACCAGGCCGAGCTTCGGTGCGCTGGGTTCCCCGCCTCCGTGACAGCAACGCCAGGAGTCCCCGTTGCGGGTGTGTCACTTTACCTTCATTAAAGCCAAATAACTCACAGTGTGTGTGGGCCTTGTTCTTGCACAGCACCCTGGGTAGGCCTGTAACCTCCCAAGAACTTTACAAGCCCCTTTCAAAAGGATTTACTGAGCCCATTCCCTCCCCTTGCAAACAGATATTGTATCTGTCCCTCAAGCAAATTTACAGTATGCTTCCCTCTCACAGATCCCCTCTGCTCGCTGTCTCCTCCACAAGGTCACTTTTGTCTCTCCCACCTATGTGTTTCCCTCCTGATGGATTTCCTCTGCCTCAACGCCAATTTTCCCTCAAATCTGCTCATCTGATCCTCTGTCCTTCCCCACCTCTCTCTCAGCACTGCCTTTACACTTTGAGACTGGGAAGAGGGTGGTGTCAGGATTCAGGGTCTGCAGCAGAACCAATCTCCAGGCAACCTAATGGGCACAGCTGGCCTATAGTAGGCTGCCTGATTGGCTACACCACCTGACTGGAGGGAAGAGGCTGCAGATCAACTTTTCAGCCCAGCAGCAAGCTGGCAGCTGCTCATGTCTGTGATAGTGCCTGCGTTGTGACACAGCCCTGCTCCTGCCTTGCTTCATTCCAGGTAACCTTGCTCTGACTCCTGATTTCTTACTCCAGTTCTGACTCTGGGCTCCTATTCCTAGCTGCTGACCCCAGAAGGCCCAACTGCCCACATCCTAGTTACTAACAGGCAGCAGGCCTCCCTCCTCTCTTCCTTCCCCAGTCAATTCAGGCAAATCCCCTTGTGTGCAACCAGTTGGGTGAAAATTGGACTCTTGTCTATTGTTCCCCCTGCTGACTGAATTTGGTGCTGCCTCCTTGGGTGGCTGATCAGCAACCCCCAGAGGAGAATGGAAGGAGTGCTGCTGCTGCTGCACATCAAGACTCTTGAGGCTATGACCTGACTTTTTATACCTCTCTTCACACATATGCAAGGCCCTGAAGCTCCCTGGTTATACGCTTTGGGAGTCTCAACTGACAGCCTGGGAATCAATGGCCTACATTATAAACTGAGTTGCTGAGTACAAAAGCACTAGTCTCTTGTTCTAGAATCCTTCTGACACTCAGTATGAAATTTAGCGAACAGCCTTTTAAAGGGGGTCTTGCTTGTCCTCTGAAGTGACAGCTATAAATCCCAAAGCTTTTAAAAGTGACTGGTAATCGCACAAGGTCCTAAACTTAGATCTGCCCAAATCTCTTAGGTTATGAGGCCATCTAGTGATCAGCTGGTTTAGTACAATTAAAGTGGACTCTGATGTGAAAGCTTCTTACAGACTTTCATTTAAACATGGATGATCCTTTTGGATATTTTGGCAGAATATGGCATGTCCTTACTGCACCTCACCACCATCTACTGTGCCTGCAGTGAAGTACAAAATGAGCAATTTATGATTGAGGCACTTCACTGCAGATGTACCTGTACAGACAGATCTCAACTTGCAGGTCTGCTATTAGATGTGGCAAGTGAAGAACTATAGTAAAAATTCAAAGAACCAACATTCACAGTAAAGCAAGATGTTTAGCCACACACGAGATATGATCTAAAAATTCCTAAAAGCATCCTTATAAGGAATAATACATTCCTACATGATACTATTCATTCTACAGCTGAAATGAAACTGTGGCATTTTGCATCCAAGCTGCTGAAGATGCTGCCTGACAATGCAGAAAGAAATTTGACAAGGAGGTCTTGTCCGTTTGCTCAAACAAGAATAAAATGAAAAGAATCAGACAACTTCTCAGCTACAATCATCCTAAACTTCTGACATGAGGCTGATAAGCTTCTATTTGAACCTTGGTGAAATGTTTTAACATCTAACACGCTTCAGTAACATGTTGTGGGAATTCAAAAAGTCTTCCACAGTCACTATCATCTCTGTGATTGGTTGATTGAGGAAAAAGAGGATTGATGACACAGCTTCACAATACTGTCCGGAACTCCCAGAAAGACTGTGTCTCTACATTTATTAATTTAGGCTTCTGGTGTGATATAAATAAAACATCTAACACTCTAGCACATAATTTTTAAAAATATATATTAAAATCATAAGCTAACCAACTGATTATCTCCAATAAAACTTCCCTTCTGCATAAACACCATCCCCTATTAAATTTGTCCCACTCCAAAAAATCGAGTAAACTGATTAGACTTTCAGGCCATTAGACTGAAAGGCATTAGTCCTGGATTATTTGGGACCAAGGTGAGGAGCAGGTTTCAAAACTGATAGACCCTCATTATCAGTCCCTTCTCACTTAAACTGAGAGACTTCATCTTGAGCGTGAGCGTCTCTGCTGATAACAGCTGTCGCTGTATTTCTATTCAACTCGTGTAACTATGCTGAAATTTGCGCTAAGGATGAGGAGGACTTTGATCAAAACATAGCATAAACTTCGTACATCAAGGGATGGTACCAAGAGATACTAAATTTACACAAGTAATTGAAGGAGGTTTCAGAGGGATTTGTTGGATTATTGGCTGACGAGGAAATCCTAGCTCAAGCTAATTAACAACAAAGAAATGGAACCACCACAAGGACAGAATAGTTCATTCCCTCTCTTCTAGCATTTAAAACTGGAGATCCAGTTTTGTATCTGAAATCTATGTTTGCAAAGAAGGTTATCACAGTTTATTGCATCACAAGAGTAAATACAATATGGGAGTAAAGTCACAGGGGGCAGGAGAGTTGAATTCAGAATGTTTCCAATTTTTAACAGACTTGCACTCTCATCCAGCCAGCTCTGAATCAGTCGATTGTATTTTTAGCATATTAGGATCAGTTCAAACTTCATAGTAGGTTAGATGCTAAAAAAGCAGTAAATGTGCAAAACTGTACTGGTAGCTAAACACAAATACAAAATATCAGGGACCTACATAACTAGTTGGTAGACTAGGACTCTAGATTCTTAAGTTTCCTTTCATTTTACTTACAAAATTGCAAACTCTACACTTTGGACAATATGTGCCTTTGTGTGTTTTTGAGGAATTAATATTTGACACACTGAACCACACAACACGATGCATTTCATTTGTGTTTCATTTCACAAAAGCGTCCTGTGTTTTCAGTATGTTTCATGCCTCCCCCACTCCCCAAGAAAATAACAAATGGGTTCTAGAAAGTTGTGAACATTCACAACAACCTTTCTTCCTGAAAGTCTGAAGCAGCAAGGAAGGAGGGAACTTTTAGGATATGACTACACTGCTAAAACCCCTCGCCTATGGCAGCATCTCAGAGCCCAGGTCTCTCCGGGCTCATGTCTCAGTGCTAAAAATATCTGTGTACATGTTCCAGATCAGGTCTCGGAAGCTTGGTAGGGGGTGGGTTTCAGAACCCAAGCGGGAATGTCTACATGGCTATTTTTAGCACTGTAGCATGAATCCCACCAGCCCAGCTCTGTAGAACTAAGCTTTGAGATACTGCCATGGTTTTTTGGTTTTTTGTTTTTGCCAGTGTAGCTGTACCCTCAGTGGACACCAGCAGGGTCTACATTGCCAATTAGTGCACAACATGTTGATGAGCATTAGAATTTACCTGTAGTGCTCATTGCTGCATCAGGTAGACTAGCTCTAAGGCACTTAGGAGCCTACATCCCACAGACAGTCAATGACATTTAGGCTCTTAGGCACTGAGGTCACTTTTTAAAATGGAATTTAGGTTCCTAAATCCCATGGGGGCTTTAGCCCATTTTATCCACAGTCCCATTGGAACTTGTGGCAACTTGCCAGCATGACTTTTGCCTCCCCTTGGGCTGACCATGGAGAGAAGAGACCACAAAAAATGATCAATCCAGGCAGCCAGGAAGCACTTTCCTGGTCCGCCAGACACGCTGGGGCCTGTGTCCTTTCAAAGAGGCAAAACACACTCCAGCCACTCCTACGTGAATTTCTTCCAGCTGCGTATGCAAAGAGCTCTCAGCTGCATGGGCCTGTGGCTGTCAAGGGAGCAGCTGCAGACTGAGGCTTAGCCACTTCCATGCCATATAGCTGCTTATACTGCTATGCTGAGAGATTTCACTAGGAGAGTGAGCGCTAAGTTGCCACCTGGCTTCCCCTGAATGTACCTGTCCTAGTTGTATGGATTGCCCAGTTAGGCCTCCATCTGATTCCATTTTGGTCTCCTGGGTCATTTGCAGATGGTTCCCGTCCATCAGGCTCATACTGGATGCCTATGTATCCAGGAGTTGCAGGAGCATGTAGTGTCACAGCAGTCTGCAGGAAGCAGCTGTGGGGTGAATGGAGAAACTGTACTCCCCCCCTCCCCCCGCCCTCACCAGATGAACACCAGTGTCCTAAACAAAGCAGCTCCAGCTGGAGCAGCAACAGATGAAGTGGAGGTTGCCTCTGGAGCTGGGCTAGGGAACAGGGGAGAAGAGTCTGGGGAAAGAAGGAGGTCTTGTAACTCAAACTTAGTGACAGGAGGTGGCTGGTGCAGTAGCAGCCACTGGCTCCTGTGTAAATAGTACAGCACAATGCTGTGGCTGCAGCCACACCAATGCTTCAGCAGCATGATCTGTCCGCACTGCTCCTGCAAGAGGACCCGTGCCCCTTAAGAGGCCCCTGAGGAAGGGAGAGCCTCTGGAACTTGGTGGAAGTAGGGTGTCCAGGGGAAAGGAACATCTCACTGACATTGGAGCACCTCCAACTTGGCCTCCAGCCATGGACTTGCCACCTGGCTTCCAGTTTACATCTGGCTGAAACATTCTGAAATTTAGCCATAAAAACATCACTGTCTTTCAGTCTGCTCTACTCCATGGTCTGTCATCAGGGGGTGCCCATGTAGAGCACAGCCTGGCACTAACCATCCATGGCCTATATGTTCCCTTGGCCACACATGAATGGGGCCACAAACTAGCCTATACCAGCACCTTATCTGCAGGAACAAGCCCATAACCACAAAGAGTCCATGTTCAGTGATATACCTGTCAATGAGCCTGTAGTAAGGAATGCTTTCTAGGCTTTTGTGTTACAGATTTTCAGGCATGCCTTGTGCCTAGCAAGTTTTAAAATATTGTTGATTCTCTCTCCTATTTCCAGACAGAACAGTTACCTCCAGCTGGCTGAGGAGGCAGAGCAGAGCCTGAAGCAGTGTAGGAGACTCTGTGCACATCTTTGTGCACAAAGGTTCATGGGGTTTGGGTTCATGACTGCTGTCCTTGGCTCCAGGAACATGGCAAGCATCTCATGTTGTCTTTCAGAAGTTTTACCAATTCCGTGCAAAAGCAGATTTACTTCATAATTGACCAGTGCCAGAGAAATACGTGGAATTTTTCAGTGCTTTTCTAGCTACCTAGGGCCTGGCCACTCAGTGCCCACCTGACCACTTGGTTTTACCTTCACATCATAGGCTGGCAGCTATTCTGACCCTCATTGGAGCCTTAGGGCACAGAAAATGATAAAGAGTTGGGCCAGATGCAAGACAAGTGACACCCAATCAAAACAGAATTACTAAGATTATTAGGCCTTGTCCAAGGTGGCCAGTTCTAGTACCAAGTGTCTCCTTTGTAGGATTGTATTCACTGTTACATTGCTGGAGGCCTTTGAGGTGGGCTGCATAGCTGCAGGCCCATGAGTCAGGATTATGCCATGCCAGTGGCTCTGCTCTTGACTGATTTTCAATGGAGTCCAGAAAGCATGGACTCCGATGATGCTACTCTAAAGATGGCAGAATGGCTCTGTAGTGTCACCAAGCCAGCCTGCTTGGCAAATGCCTTGGAACTTATTTTCAATTCAACCAAGCATAGAAGGGCTGCTGTTCATGTACATAGAGCCATGGGGGTAGCCCTCTGATTTGCTGTTAATTTTCAGTGGTATTTTGCAAACCATTGACTTTTCTGGGGGGTTCGCTGTCTCTCTTGTATGCACACCCCATCCAAAAATTAATTTAGCACCCATTACTCAAGGATAGGGGCAGCTACCTCAGCCTTATTAGCCCGTCTCAGTGATGCACATGTCCCATATCCAAGCTAATAGGAAGTGCTTTTCAGACTGCTGAAAGCTGACGTACACCTAGAGGGCATCTGACCTAAGCATCATATCTTATGTATGTGCCTCAAATGTTCCAGAAGCTTTTATCCCAAAAGAAACCCTCCAGTTCAAGTATGGCTATGTAGTCACAGTATTGTTTTCTGGACACAAAAACAAGCAACTGAAAGGAGGCAGGGCTCTTAGAGGTGGTTTTGAATTCGCACTCTACATCTTCAGATGCATGCACGGAGAATATTAGATGTCAGTGGTGCGTTATGTGAGGTTGCACTGCATCCGTCCAGGCTACGAGTGTGTGTGACAGTGAAAACCAGCAAGGAATTGGAATGAGCATCCCTTGAGAAGGATTCGTGGGAGCGTATTGAATGACCACATCTAGTCTCAAAGGCTGTACTGGTATTCTCCAGCCTTCTTCCCCAGCAAGTACAGCCACGTGCCAGGAAACCAGTGGCTGCTGGGAAATGAAGCTATTTGCATTTGAGCATGGGTGGAAGGTTCTGGACTATTGGAACATTATGTTAGAGTATCTCAAGCTCTTCCATCCCAAAGGAGTGCATTTGTAAAAGACTGGTTTGGACTTGTTCAACCTCAACCTTCATTTGTGGTTTAAGGAATTCTTAGCAATTGGTTTGGGAGAGGATGCGTTGGCTGTCTCGTTTTGAGTATAAACCTTGCAGATTGGCCTGCTTGGTCTACATTACAAAATCATAGGCTTGGCCTACACTACAAAGTTAGGTCAATATAAGTTGCTTTCCTTTGACCTGTACATGCATATGTCTACACTTAAATTTGTCTCCAGCCAACATAAGAGTTCTGTTACAGCAACACAGGACAACCATCTCCCTGCACAGTGTAGAGCCATGGTCAACCTACTTTGGTCGACACAGTGTAAATGTAGACACTGCATGACCTGTGCTGACCTTAAAAGTTCTTCAGCCATTGTCCTACAATGCCCTAGTCCTGTGCCAACGACAGCTCTGCTCACAGCTTTAAATGCCAGTGCTTAGGGTCACAGTATCTAGGAGCCCCTCTCCCCCTTTAAAAATCCTACATGTTTTTGTAATGCCTTTTCCTGATTGCCCACCATGGCAAGCACTCCTAGTAACTGAGCCTTGACTGTAGTTGAGTGTGCAACTGCCCAGCCAGCTATGCCAGCTCCATGCATTAAACATGCTCCTGCCTGGAGCAGACAGAAAGTATTAGATTTCCTGAGCCTGTGGGGAAAACAGTGCAGGCACAGCTATAGACCAGCTGCAGAAACATGGACATCTATGAGCAGATTGCACAGAGGATGCAGGAAATGGGGTACAACAGAGCTCAACAGTAGTGCTGCGTGAAAGCAAAGGAATCTTGCCAGTGATATCACAAGGCAAGAGAGGGCAACAAGAAATGTGGTGCTGAGCCACAGACCTGCCTTTGTTACAGTGAACTGCATGCCATACTTGGCGATGACCCCACCAGCACCCCACAGGCAAGTGCGGATACCTACAAGGAGACCAAGACCAAGACTCCTTGCTCTGAATAGTGAGGAAGAGGAGAAAGGGGGAAATGCAGTGGGAGACTCCAACCATGCTACAAACCAGGACCTGTTTGAAACTGTGCAGGAGTCTAGCCAGTCCATTGAGCATGGATGAGCCCTCTGATGAAGAAGCTTAGTTAGGTATGTAAATGCAATTTTCCTTACGTTTTATTTGTTTTTCTTTCTTCCCTCCCCTCGACATTTAAAGATGGCACCTGGTCAATCCCCAAGTTTACAAGACAAAGGTATCAACCTCACTGCTTTACTGGTATATTGTGAGAGACTAAAAAGTTAGAAAGCAAATTCAAAACAAATTATTGACTCATAGCAGGGCAGTCCAGTTACATGATCTGCATCATTTCGATGTCCTGAGCTCAGGAAGAGGTAGAGTCAGCATCTGCTTTTCATTCCCTTGTTGGGCTGGGTGATGGAAGGAGAAGGGCACTGGGAGCACTTTGTTTGTGTGAACAGGGATATGCTTTTTATCCTCCTGAGACATCTCCATTCAGCTTCCATGGAGATACTCTGCAATCCTCTCCAAAAGGTTTCTAGGGATGGTGGCTTCCTCTTCTGTGGTAGGACACTTTCCCATACCCCTCCAATGAGTTTGGCTGGCACCATTGCAGAAAATAGGCTAGCAGCATATGGGCCCAAGCAGCTTTGGTACACCAGTAGCAGCTGGATTCTCTGTGCCTTTGTGACCCCCAGGAGTGAAATATCAGCCAACATCACCTCTGCCTGTGAACAATAGTGCCAGTATTCACTGCTGTTGCCCAGTACTCGTGGCCATGGAATAGGGGCCAGAATTTTATAGCTTCATGCAACAGAAAACCCCACCCACTCCCATCAGGCTGTGTTCACCATGGGTGGAGCTGGAGTGTGTTGCTGAAATGTCAATAGGCATTTCTTGTTTAAAGTATTTATGGGAGTACAGGAAGGGAATTTTGTAAATTACTTTTCCCTTTCCGCTGTGACTGTAAATCCAGTGATAAGTCTGTCTGTTTTTATCAGAGCTTCTGGCATGGTGGCCTTATGGAGGGCCCCCTCCACACCCACAGAATGCTTGGCCCTGATGAAGATGAGAATGAAGAGGACAAGGGAGGAGAAGTTTTGGGAGTTCCTACAACCCAGTGCTGTAGACTATGCACAAAGGACCAATATGATCAACAGCACTGAGAAAAACAGAAAGGACAGGCAAAAGGCCTAAGAGTCCCAACAGCACAGGAGGGGCAAATGCACCAGGATGTAATGGGTCCTCTTAGGCAGCACCCCCAAATGCTGCAGACCCTGGCTGATATACAGGTCCAAAAATGCTAGACTGCCCACCTGTTGAAGTCCTTGGAGAACTCCATGCTTGCTGCTCTCTACATCACCCACAGCATCACAGTGTGCATCCTTACCCCTACCACTCCATGCCGGGTGGGGAGAGGGGCAACAAGGAAAACCACAGCTTCACATACATGGACTTGTGAAAACCACAGATTGGTGTATGCGTAGCCACAACAGACTACATTGGACTACCTCTTTGTTTACACAAATGGACATCAATATTTACTTACTTTTCAATAGGCACGATAGAAGTTCATGACATCGTTATCTTAGAAGTTTGCATGACCTTGTACATGTTTCTTTGCACTTTGATTTTGTGCACTGAATTTTTGCTCTCCAAATACCTTTATTAATTCACAACAAATATTATAGAATGCATAGCAGCAGCCACAAAATCAAACGGAACTTATAAATGCACACCAAGCACCACAGACTTAATCACATCAGGAAAACACCCAGCCATCTTCATAAATGTAAAGCAAGCGACCCCTCACAATTCAAGGCAGGAGGAAAAGCCCCAGACCCAGCAGTATTTATAATTTGCAGCAGGCACAACAAAATAGCTACAGCAGGGAAACCCCCCCCAAATACATAATTTAAATTATACAAGGCAGACACTATCTCCGGACAGAACGACTCTGGAATATGCTTTTGTAGAGTGAAGTGTTGTTAACATAGTTTACTCACTAGATTAGATCTCAGCAAGAAAAACATCCCAATAGTTTTAGCTGCATATTGTGTACTGCATAATACGTTCTGCACCTTCTGAGCCAAGAGTTGAAGCTTTCCTTGGTGCTGTCCAGATGGCCAATGCACAGCTTCATGAGAGAGCGGATAAATGGATAGACTGAGTTTAGCATTTCCACATTGCCAATGATAATCTGCCTGTTGGGGAAGAATTTCCCTGCATACAGCAAGCACTTATGATGGGTATGTGCAGCACTGATGCAGGAAAACAAGTATGCATGACCCTGAGAGATATACCAATTTTGGTGGCTATACGCTGCTGTAACTTGTGTCAACCCAACTTTGTTGTTCAGCCATGGCTGCAATCCCCTGTTTGAACGTTTGAGCTCTAAAGAGCTGACTACTGATAACCCAACTCTGAAATCAGGGCATGAATTAATCCAGTACCGAAAGTGAAGTGCAGTTTAAATTGCAATTGACAGTACACTAGGAGAGTGTCTGTTACAGCTATCCCCCTATTCCATTTTGTTTCTTACAGCTGTCCCCATACTCCATTTTGTTCTCCTCCTGTGGCCTCCCCTCCCTGGCTGTTAAGTTGTTTACCAGAGTGTCATAAATAGATAGCTAAGGGTTGATGTTTCTTTCACCTGTAAAGGGTTAACAAAGGGAACCGAACACCTGACCAGAGGACCAATCAGGAAACCGGATTTTTCAAAGCTCAGGGACGGAATGTTTGGGTCTATGTCCTTTGTCTGGCTCTCAGCTATGAGAGGGGTCTTTCTATCTTCAAGCTTCTAATCTTCAGTTTCAAAGTTGTGAGTACAAAGGTAGAAAAACAATAGGCTGTTATGTTTTTTTGTATTTTATTGTGTGTAGTTTTGCTGGAAATGTTTTAAATTGGATATCTTTTGAATAAGCGCTGTTATATTCATATTTTTCTTTATGTTATTGACCTGTTTGTCACCTGATAAGAGAATATTTTATGTCTTTTTCTCTTTCTTTTCTTTATATAGCTTTTCTTTTTTAAACCTGTTTGAGTTTTTCTCTGGTTAGGTAAGGGCTGAAGGAAGGAAATTCTCTTTGTGTAAATTTACGGCGGGTGAATACTGTGCTAAGTCGAGGGAAGAAGGAAGGGGGGAGGTAAATTTGCCCTCTCTGTTTTGATTCAAGGTATAATACATATCGCCCAGAATAACCCGGGAGGGAAAGCTGGGGATGAGATACGAGGAACAAAGGGGAGGAGCGTTTGTTTTGCCTTTGATGTGAGGACTCAGACCTCTGTGAGTCTTGGGGTCCCCCGGAGGTTTTGAGGGAGCCAGAGACTCGCTGGAATTTTTGGTGGTGGCAGCGATATCAGATCCAATCTGGCAATTACGCTGGAGGTTTCATGCTAGCTTTCTCTTTATTGAACGCTAGGTTCAACATTTTGATTAGGAAGCTTACGACACAGGGCCACTGCCCTTCTCAAAGGGAGGGCCCTAAGTTGTTTACCAAGAGCCATTGCCCTTCTCAAAGGGCAATGGGCACTTGTTGTTAGTGGGCACCACTGACTCCTGTTCAAAGGTTTAGTCTGATTATACCATTGTTAACCTAGGGCTTTGGTGTAGGGTAGGCAATATCCAGAGCTGCAGACCTATTGTGTTTTTAGATCTTGGGGCATGGAGTCATAGGTCTTATGTGCTTTTGAGATCTTACTGCCAGGAACTTCTGCCAGACATGTGTCTCTGTTGCTCACCTACAGTTTCCTGCCTCCTCTCTCTCTTGTATCAGCAGGAGCCATCCAAGTACTGGGCGGGAAACTGCGCTGCGTTTGCCTTTTAAAAACAGACATTTTTAAACTAAGATCAGAACGGGTTCCTGCATTGCTGCTGGTCTGTATCAGCCATGCGGTTCTGGGGGTCCTTTCTCACTCTCGTTTTATTTTTGAGGTGCCCCGTTTTTTGAAACCACCCCCACGAGAAGAATTGCTGCCTGAGAGATTCTCCTGATTATTGAGACCGTACCTAGCTTCTGATGTCTTGTGCTTTTACCTCTGCTGCTTCCTTTGGGCTGGTAAGATCCCTCTGTGAACTCTCTATTTACTTTTTTATTTTATTATTTTAGCTGCTGGCTCTGTCTCCCCAGCACACAGCTCAAAGCTCACTTGGTCTGTGTCTTAAACCTCTCCTAATCCGCAGCATTTTTTTGTGCTAAAAAAAATAGGTTGTTGGGGCCCACCGGCTTGCTAAGCTTGCTCCTGTGGCTTTTGCCTTGGGCTCTCTGCTTGCAGCTGTGTCCACTGCTCAGCCACCATCCTAGGCACCATACCACTTCTGCCTCTGTAACTTCCCCAAGTCGGGCACCATAGTTTTGTTTTTTGTTTATATTATAGCTTTGTTTGATTTATAGAGCTTGTAGTTTCACCTGCTTGTTCTTTGTTGCTCCATATAGCTTGTAAGCTTGTTAAGTTTCACCTGCTTGTCTATAGTTTGGCTGTTCTTTTTGGAGCTTCCGGTGTGCGTTGTTATGTTTTGCTTAGATTGTGTTTTTTTGTTGTTTTGCCTAGTTGTTGGGAATAGATAAGTTTTTGCTGTTCTCCCCTGCTATAACTTTGTCGTTTTCCCCCACTTCCACCTCCCCCGTTGCTGTCTCCGGTATCTCTCTTTTACAACTCCTTCGCTGCACCGAACTTCCACCCTTGCTGTTTTCCCTGTTACTTTGTCTGTTTTCCCGCTCCTATACCTCCCCCCCTGTGTGCTTAAACTACTCTCTAGCCCGTGTCACTTACTTGCAGGCTTCAAATGTCTCGCTGCTTCCGCCACACTTCCTTCATTCAGTTGCCACTTATCATTCTCCCGCTCTCTTTCCTTAACCCAGCTTTAGGTCACTCTTGCTATCACAGCTCACACTTAAGTCGAGTAATTTCTACATTGCTAATTTCCACTTATCACCATTATTGCTGACTATTTGTATTTACATTATACCATTGTGTTCATTGTTGTATAGGCACCAACCACTTATTACATCTCTATCTCAGTTGTTAACCATTTTATATAGCAAGCTACATTTTATTTGCTTTCTTTTGGTACGTTTTTGCCTTGTTTACTACCTATATCGGATTGTTCCTATTACGTTGGTTCTTATTGCTGTTACCTGTATCTTGTTGCTGACCCCTTCTTACCCCTGTTGAATCCCTACACTGTTTTCATTAGAACCCCCCCCATCATTGTCTATTTTAAACACCCTATACACCCCATCCCTTCGTATTTTATTGTTAAATTCCCACCACTTCCTTTTTCCTTTAATAAAGAAATTAATTGGCACCCCACCTGTGTAGTAATTGCTCCCCAAGATCCCATATACCTGCTGGCAGGGACAGTGTCAACCAAAGTTTGTTGTTCAGCCATGGCTGCAATCCCCTGTTTGAATGTTTGAGCTCTAAAGAGCTGACTACTGATAACCCAACTCTGAAATCAGGGTATGAATTAATTAATCCAGTACCGAAAGTGAAGTGCAGTTTGAATTGCAATTGACAGTACACTAGGAGAGAACACTAACCAGCAGGTATTTTGGGGCTATTCCCCTACGAAGAGCATCCAGATGACCTGGTATGGAATATGAATGGCTAACCTGATGGTTATTAAATTATTAGGCTATTGGCTAACAAACCATAGCTCTGATAGTAGAAGGGGGAAGAGGTTGTAGAGTTTGTCCTGGGAGTTTTTTCAGGAAGGAGTTGATGATATCCTTAAATTCCTGGGTGAATTGTGGTGTGGGGTCTTCTTTGAGTTCTTTATAGAAGGTGGTGTTGGAAACTTGTCAGCTGGCCTTGTTAACATAGTCATCACGAACCCATCCCAGGGATCTTCTACTTGCTTCCCAAGATGCACAAATATGGAAACCCATGCTGACTCATCATATCTGACTAGAGCACTCTTACAGAAGAAATATCATTCAAGACTCAAAAATAAAGAAATAAATAATCCTTAAACAACACATCACACAAAGATTCAGCTTCTTCCAGGACACAATTGACTTCCTCCAGAAACTCCGCAACATTAACAACCTCCCTCAGGATACCATCCTTGTCACTATGAACGTCACTTCCCTATACACCAACATCCTTCACAATAATGGCATCTCTTCCTGCATCAAATATCTACAAGACAATGGACAACACTCAGCTATCCACCCCAAACACATCACCAAACTCATCCATTTCATCCTTACCTAGAGCAATTTTACATTCAACAACAAACACTTTGTCCAAACCATGGGACCACAGGGATACTGGGATGGCTCCCCAGTATGCCAAGCTCTTCATGGGCCACATTGAGGAAGAATTTCTGGGAAAACGCACTACAAAACCAATGTTATACCTGAAATACATTGATGATATTTTCATCCTCTGGACAGATGACCTAAACTCCCTCACAGATTTCCACCACAACTTTAACAACCACCACCTATCCATCAAACTCTTTTTAGAACACTTCAACACTGGCATCAACTTCCTGAACACCATAATCAGCTTCAACAATGGAACACTACCGGCAGCTATATTCAAGAAACCCACAGATCACAACACCTACCTCCACAGATCCAGTAACTACCCCAAACACACCAAGAAATCTGTTAGCTGCAGTCAGGCACTCAGATACCACAGAATATGCTCCAAGGAGAAAATCCAGAATACACACCTTAACACACTTAAACCACCTTCACCAAACAAGGACACTCCACCAGAGAAGTAGATCACATCATGCATGGGTCACCCGAATACCCCAAGAGAACTTGCTTTAATATGGGGGGGAAAAAACCCTCTGACTGCACACCCTTAGTTGTCACCTACCACCCCACACTGAAACACATATGGAATATAATCAAACAATTCCCACCCATACTTGATGGGGACCACATCCTGAGAGAAATCTTTCCTGAATGCTCTCTTCTGGCCTTCAAACCATCCTCCAGTCTCACCGAGCTCGTCATCAGAAGCAAGCTTCCCACTCACTAACTCAAAACAGCACCTGACTCTGCCATAACAACCAATGCAAAACCTAACTCCACTGCTACCATGATCAGTACCCTCCCCTGTCCCCAAGATGCCTTTCAAGATCCATGGGTCTTACACATGCCTATCACAATATGTGGTGTACCTCATTCTGTGCACTAAATGCCCCAATAACAACTATGTGGGTAAAACCAGACAATCAATTTACTCTCAGATTACATCACACCAGAAAATTATGAAAGCCAAACAAACAAACAAACAAAAAAAACCCACCAACCCTGTGGGCGAACACTTTTCACAACATGATCACCTATATCTCTCAGTCCTTGTCCTCAAAGGAAACCTTCACAACCCTTCAAAAGATGAGCCTGGGAGCTTATATTTATAACTTTGCTAGAGACTAAAATCATGATCTTTATAGACACTGAATTTATGGCTTCTTACAGCAATCAGTAACCCACTATCCCCTCCCTCCCTTTTTTGTCCTATGACTGCGGAGGTGTTAAAGGCCACTTGACTTTGAATGCTCACTTACAATATGTGAGAGACAAGGTGGGTGCGGTAACTTTTATTGCACCACCTTCTGTTGGTGAGGAAGACAAGCTTTCAAGCTTACACAAAGCTCTTCTTCAGATCTTATAGTACGTGTTAACTACCTATGCTGAACAATCTGTCAGTCTGAGTGCTTTTCCTAGAAAACCTTGTCTCGCTCACCAACAGAAGTTGGTTCAATAAAAGATATTACCTCATCCACCTTGTCTCTCTAATATCCTGGGACCAACACGGCTACAACACCACTGCAAATAGCTATGACAGTACAGTCAGAATAGGACATAGAGGCCCCAGAAATCTTTAATCTGCCAGGATTATCTCTAGGTTTATAACAGTGTTGTTACAGTGATTTGAACACGTTTGCCAATTATGAAACACAGAATAAGCAATGGCTTTCTGCCATTCGATTAAAAATATCATGTTGAGTATTCATTTCAGTATGTTGTTCAGAAATTTCATTCATCTCATTTTTGTGTATTCGCTATAGATTCTGGGACTCCTTAGCAAACCTATTATGCTTTTGTAATTGTACTGTGTTGCTTTGTAATGTAGATGTCTGGCACTTCTCCTTGAAATCAAAGAGTATCAGTGGGAAGCCTGATCACAAATGCTGAAATCACACTTCAGTTCAATTTGCATCAAGACAGATCGCACTGAGGAAGTCAATTTTTAAAAGTGCCTTAGGAGAACTTCTGTGTGATTCACTGACTTATTTTGTCCAAACTGCATGATACTATTAGGCTGAATGCTGCTCCTGCTAATGTCAGTATATGCAGGGTAGGGACTTTCTTTGAGGATAGCCATATGGAAAAAAACATGTTTTAGCCAGCTTGCAACTCCATGTCTTTGCTCAGCTCTACATGAAGGCTAGAATGAATTTTTTGTTATTTTAATCCCAGATACCCATATTGGCTGGCCTAGTTCTGTTAAACATTAGTTGTCCACCGCCAAATATAAATTGTCTGCACTAAAGCTTGGCTTAGAATTTTCATTTTGATAGTGGGGATACTGCCATACTCTATTACTTCAATCTGCAAAAATATGCATCTCTTAGCTCTTGTGTCACAGGACTTCTGGCACATTACTACTTTGGACCTTTCCCACAAAACAGATTCTGTGACATCAATGCTCGAAATGTCCTGACGCCTTGATGTCAGAGATGTCAATGGTTATCTGTTTCCAGGCCTACACCAACAGACACATGCCATAGGTAGTATACTCCTAACAGAAAACACGTGATCAGTTTTAGCCCAGATAGTCACTGGACTCGAGATTCAGTATCATAACTAACAAACCTTAGTGCATCCTAAGTCCAGCACAAGTTTACCTTCATCAGCCTGCAGCAATGCTGAAATGCACCTGAGGGCCCACACTGGAATGACTCAGCAATGTCTGCCAACACCAACGTTTAACTTAATGTCAAGTAAGAGAAATGTCTGCATCGTGGTATGACAGCCACAGGGTTTGCTTTATTAATAACTGTGCAG
Source organism: Chelonoidis abingdonii (assembly GCF_003597395.2). Lineage (NCBI taxonomy): Eukaryota > Metazoa > Chordata > Testudines > Testudinidae > Chelonoidis > Chelonoidis abingdonii. The sequence continues at coordinate 114,603,459 of NC_133769.1, forward strand.
TGCACTTACAAGGCACTTTATCCGCAGATCTCAAAGCAGCTTCCAAACTTGGATAAGCGTCATTATCTTCATTTTACATATGGGGTAAGAACAAAGAGCTTAATGGCCTGATTTATGGGGGCTGAGTGTGCTCAGTACTTCTGAAAATCAGGCCTAAGTGACTTGGCCAAGGTCACACAGCAACTCAGTGATGGAATTACCAGAGTGTGGGTGGTTTTGCTTGATGCTCATTGAATAATATTTCCATTGGTATGTGACAATCCTGGTGATCTATCTAGTCAGCATACTTGCAGACAGTTTGTCTCACCAGTGGTCGCAAAGGACTTTAAATCTCCCATGACCTGAGCATAGGCTGAATACCTTAACTGTCCTAGAACAGCACTTTGGTCTCCATGATTTGGGCACCAACTCTATTGGAAAAGGCCTATCGGTCTCAAGTGGCTTCGCTCTTGAGTCCACTGTGTTCAACCAGCGAGTCCACTCCTGAGGCAGTGACAAGAATGCACTGCACAGGCATATCCGATTCATTAATCCTCAGCACACTACTACTGTAAGTACTACTGCAGTAGCACAAATCATCCTAACAGCAATCTCAGCTAAATAACATCATGCAAATATTACTGGATGTGTCTGAAATAAACAAAATGCAATGAGCTCCAACTGGTACTGATTTTTATGAATTTGTCATACATTGAAAAAGCCACAGAAACTCTGGCAAGATCATTATAGTGTAAGAGATGATAATGGTAAATCACAGATAGAATAGTAATATTTTTGAATGCATGATATGTACCATTGCTCAATGAACAATTATGCCAGAGAAAAGCACTATGTTTCTGTTCAAGTTTAATCTTTTACAGATATGAGGCTGGTACTGAAGATAAGCCACTCACTTGATTGGTATTATAATTTGATTTAGTTCAGAATATATGCCTGCAGTATCTGCTTTCTCAGTAATTGTGAATTTGCGCTAGGGGAAAACCTATTAGTTGTGTGGTTTATGCCCACCAACTTGGCTTATTCAGTTTTAAATGCCAAAAGCATACTGAAGTCTCCAATCTATTATTTTTTAAAAGTGCGTTTTCTTCATGCACTTTGCCAGCTGTTCTTCTCTTGCTGCTTAATTTGTCTCCTCCCACTTTTGCCTTTGAGCTTTTCTTCTTCAACCTTCCCTCTGTGCTTAGAATGATCTTACTGTCTTTAAATTCCTCCTTAAAACCAACCCACTTCTTTCAGATTGCTCTCCAGTTAACTCCTACACTAGTGTGATCTATTTAATTTTCTTATTGTCAAATCTAAAAATCTGTTCGTTCAAGCTTTATACACATTTATTTGCATCTTATTTTCTGTTAGTATTGTCCCTCCATCCATTCCTTTATGGCACTATCTAACTATTTAGATAGAAATAATAAAGACTTGAAATGGAAAATCAATGTGGCCTTGGCATATGCTGAAAATTTATGCAGGAAATTTTGGACCAATGTGAGAGATTAAAGAGCAGTATATCACCAGGAACAGATGTCTTTCATTGAAGGATTCTGAAGCAAATGAAGTGTGAGAGAGACAGTGGTGTCACTGACAAGTATGTGCAATATATCCTTACCACAGAACATTTTAAAAACCTTTCTCTGAAGCACTGGCCACTGGCAGAAGTAGGATGCAGGGCTTGATAGAGCAATAGTCTGATTCTTTATACAAATCCTAAGAGGAAAAACTGAAAAGTGGTGTTAGCATTTGACCCAGTTTGAAGTAACAGATTTTGAAAAGTAAGACTTGCTATGAGATTAAGGAAAGTGCAAGTAAGGAAAGCAAGAAATGGTAATAATTTGACACTGCTCAGAATTATCCATTGCTCGCAAACACAACAAACTGGGGAAAAGAGTAAACCTGCCCAGCCAAAATCTTCCCCTCTGACTTCCCACAAATAAGAGAGAAGTTGGTAGTTGGACAGAGCTGTCACTATAGGGATGTGGATTAGGTGGGGGAGGGTTCCATATTCTTTTCTGGGCCTGGTTCTCTATTGCCTTTCCCTGTGTGTAGTCATTTATGCCCATGCAAAGTGGGGGGCAAAATGCTACTAGTGATTTGATCGTGTTGTACAGCCACTGTGCACAGGTGTAAATGACAACACATAGTGCAAGGCAATGGAGAGCCAGGCCCAGGGAAGAATACAGAAAAGAAAAGTTGGGTATAAATTATGGCTACACTTGAAATTTTGCTTTGAATGCGAGTGTGGTCACAGCGCCAGTGCTGGGAGAGAGCTCTCCCAGCGCTGCACGTACTCCACTTCCTCTACGGGTGTAGCTTGCAGTGTTGGGAGCCGCGCTCCCAGCGCTGCGGCACTGTTTACATTGAGGCTTTACAGCGCTGTATTTTGCAGCTCTCGGGGGAGTGTTTTCTTCACACCCCTGAGCACGAAACTTGCAGCGCTGTAAAGCGCCAGTGTAGCCATGGCCTGAATCTCCAGGCCAGACACTTAAGTGAAAAAAGCTGTTGTCACAAGATCTAAGGAAAAGTGGGTATAATTAGTACCCTGCAAATTGCTAGCTGTGCTTGCTACTGTTGCTACTGAATATTTTGCTACTGTTCCTCATCAAAGATCTTCCAAAAAAACCACAGACTCCTGTTAGGAGCCAGGGTAAAGAACAACAAGTAAATCATGAAAAATAGCAACTTGCTATGTCTCAAACTAGACCAGTCTGGAGGGAAAGAATCAGACTGGATAACAACAACTTACAGGGGGGCATTTGGACAAGAAAAATCCTGCCCAGAGGGGGCCATGTCACTACTTGCTTGTTCACAGACACTTGACCCAGTGAAGTGCTTGTGAGGCAGCTGGGTCTGCTAGGGTTACTGAGGATGAATTGAGTGATTTTTGTAAGGGACAATGCGAGGCCTGGGGCTTCCTCTTTATTAAAAGAAGAAATGAATACTAGGGTGAAACTCAGAAGGAAGTACCTGACTCTTCTATTGGTTATGTTGGAGCTATACTTACAACAAGGGGAGGGGTGGTGTGAAGGAGAGATGACCTTAAAGGTAGATCAAGAAGAGTAATGGTGACAGAAACTTGTATGTGTCAAGAGAATAGGTCTGTTGGATATTTATAGTTACAGTCTAAAGGGTTCAGTTTTACTCCTGTTTTAAAAAGTTTTATTTATTATTAATGTGATTGAAATGTCTCTGTACAAGTAGTGTATTTGAATTAAAAATATTGCTCTGGGTAGGAGATGGCTAAAACACACCAATACAGAATTGTCCCTTACATAAGTGAAAAGTCAGAACTGAAAAGTTAAAGCTTTTGAGTACTTCTTTTGGGGAGGATCTAATTCATATAGCTTTAAATACTTTGTATTTTCTGCTTTTCAGGGATGCCATATCATACACTCATCTCCAGCAGAGAAGCCTGCAACAAAGGAACAAGATAGTATTATCTTAATAAAAAACAGTTTGGTTTGGATGAAAGTGAGGGCCTGAGTGAACTCTAGGCATGTGATCTAGAGCTGAAGGGGCAAACACTGGGGGGGAGAGATAGCCTAGTGGTTTGCATGTTGGCTTGCTAAACCTAGGGTTGTGAGTTTAATCCCTTGAAAGGGCCATTTAGGAATCTGGGGCAAAAATCAGTACTTGGGCCTCCTGGGTCCCTTCCAGTTCTATGAGATAGGTATATCTCCCTGTATTTCTATGGGGGGAGGGATAGCTCAGTGGTTTGAGCATTGGCCTCCTAAACCCAGAGCTGTGAGTTCAGTCCTTGAAGGGGCCATTTACAGACCTCAGGCAAAAATCTTTCTGGGGATTAGTCCCCCTTCAAGCAGCAGGTCAGACTAAGTGACCTCCTGAGGTCCCTTCCAACCCTTATAATCTATGATAAGTTAATAAACAAACCAAAGTACATAAAGTAATCTAGCTCTTGGTAAGATGTAGGGAAAATAAAAAGCCACTCAGCTGATCCTATTTACAACTGGCAAAGATCCTGATAAACTCCATGCTGCAGTCAGAGAAATGACAAGCAGATTTTAATTTTTTCTGTTGATAGAAAAAATATCTGTTGACAATACATCAATGTAAGTAAGTTAAAAGCAGATAAGGGTGAGCTGGAATGCCCACCATTGAGATATAGTTTGGCATTGGGAGCAGACATAACTTGTGATCATTAAAAAAGGCCACTGTAATTTGGAGCTGCTTACATAGAAATATCACATAACAGAGCAGGAAAGTATGGCTTTCTCCACATCTCCCTCTGCCTGTGGCTCTAATGCTATCACACCTGCAATACTGAGTTCAGGTCTAGACACTTTATTATCAGAGAGATTGCTAAACTCAAGGGAGTTCAGAGAAAAGCACAAGAAATGATTAGGCAGTTGGTGGAGATTGTATACAAGGAAAGATTAAAATGTCTAAATGTAGAGAGCTTTGCTAAGTGAAAACTGAAAGGGGACATAGTGGTCACCAAATAATTGAAAGGTTTAAACATCAGGATGGGAGAATAATTGTGATGATACAAGGATCATGAGTAATAATGGGATGAAATGAAGAAAAAAATTATATGTTGAGTAGTGGGAGAAACTTCCTTACAAATAGATTGTTTAGATGGTGGAATGGTTGTCTAAGACACATGATGGAAGCCTGACATTTGGGCAGGAGCGGTGCCAGGGTTTTTGGCGCCCTAGGTGCAGGGCTGGCTTGCTGGTCCCGTGGCTTTGGTGGACCTCCCGCAGGCGTTCCTGCAGACGGTCCGCTGGTCCCACGGCTCTGGTGGACCTGCCGGAGGCGTGCCTGCAGATGCTTCACCGGAGCTGCGGGACCAGCAGATCCTCCGCAGGAACGCCTGCAGGAGGTCCACCGGAGCAGTCTGCCGCCGTCCCAAATCCTGGTGCCTAAATGGAAGCGCCGGCCCTGCATTTGGGATATTTTAAATTCAACACAATAAAATTCTAGAAAATATAGTGTAGGAAGCAGTCCTGCAAGAGTAAAGAGTGGGGCTTATCACTACTGATAATGGGTCCTTCAGTAGGTATTTTAATCTCTAATGTCTTTGAATCTCAGATTGCATCATCCAAAGTAGGTGATCTGAACAATTGACCTTCCTAAGATTTTTCAGCTATTATGTAATACTAAAACGAGGGTATTAAGGAAACGGGGAGAAAAATAGACTAAACTCATTCCTGGATCACGTCAGAATGCCTATAACACTCACTGCCTTCACAGCAAAATATAAAACACTTCTTCATTCTCACTCTTCAGCAATAACAACGCACGTAAACAAACCAAAAAATTCCCTCCACCTAGATTCTATAGGCCAGATCCTCTGCTAGTGCAAATTGATGTAGCTATGTTGAACTCAGTGGAGCTAAGTGATTAAAACGGGGTTAGGTTCTGTTGCTATGCAGTGTTGCCAATCCCAAGCATTCAAAAATAATGAGTCAGGCTTAAAAAAAAAATAAAAAAAAAGAAGTGAAATCCTGGCCTTTTGAAGTCAATAGGAGTTTAAACAATCACTTCAACGGAGCCAAGATTTCATCCCATGTGACTGGCTTACAAAAATCATGAGATTTTTAAAATAATACCATTTTTTATCCTTTTTGCTTTCTGGTTTTTGAGGCTTTGGGGTTCACATGTTCAAGCCTGTCATCTCAACTATAAGGAATAAAAATGTATTTTTTTATATATTTGAATGAAAGCTGAGCCTCTTACACAATCACAGGAGTATAGGAACTGGGCCTTTATGACAAAACTGAGAAAACTGTCCCATAAAATTTATAAGGCATTCAAACACTACAGTGATGAGCATACTATAAAACCCTAGATAAGAAAGAGAAATAAACTAAATATGTATCTTAAAATCAAATGTTTCAGTAAACCTTAATTGTAATTTATAATCAATGCAATCCCACAGAGGGTATAGCACCACTTTTAAATGCAGTCTTTTTTCAGGTGTACATGAGTACACTACCATTCTACTATGATTGCAACCTCATAATTATTTTTGTTTCTAAGTCTGTACACAATAAAAGAGATTTTTTGCCAGCATCCTACCTAAATTTTAATTTGGATAATTACATTCTACTGGCATACAGTAAATTCCTTTTTTTTCCCATATGGATATGATATTCTTCCCTTCTTTTCCCACACTATTGGGCTGCTGTGTGCTGCTTAACAATTGCTACAAACTACCACCCTACAGATGACTATTTTTCAATGTTGACCTTAGTAATTCGTATACACGTGGGGGACTACTGTATCACAAGATAGGTGAGGTAATATCTTTTATTGGACCAATGTCTGTTGGTGAAAGAGGGAAATTTTAGAGCTACTACTGAGGCCCAGTCTACACTACAGTTAGGTTGATGTAAGGCAGCTTACCTGGACCTACTTGTGTCAGTGTCTACACTACAGCCCTGCTCCCGCTGATGTAAGTGCTCTATTACACTGACATCATAACTCCGCCTCAAGGAGAGGTGTAGGGCTTCTGCTGGCATAGACACTGCATTACTTACGTCTGCTGTTGGCTGTCATTCTTGTCAATTTCACGGCTCCCTGCTGGAGCCGTGAAATTGACAAGAAAAGTTGGTAGGCTCCCTGCTGTGAACCCGGGGCCTGGCTCACAGCTCAGACTGTCACCCTGGGGACGGGGGGGGGGGGGCTCCTCTAGAGCCTGGCTCTCCTTCAGGCTCCCCCACCCAGCCTGGCTGCTGCCCAAGCTCCCCGCTGTTTGGTCAGTGTGGCAAGCTCAGCTGAAGAGGTAATGATGCAATCCCAGAATCGCAAACGAGCTTCAGCATGGAGCAAATGGGAGACACTGGATCTGATTGCTGTATGGGGAGAAGAATCTGTGCAGGCAAAAATCCAAACCAGCAGAAGAAATGCTGATATATTTGCCAAAATCACACAGGGCATGGTGGAGAGAGGCTACACCAGGGATACGCAACAGTGCCGCATGAAAGTTAAGGGGCTCAGGCAAGCCTACTACAAGACAAAGGAGGCAAATGGTGGCTCCGGGTTAGAGCCCCGTACATGCTGTGTCTATGATCAGCTGCATGCCATTCTAGAGGGGGACTAGAATGGCAATATTCCACCACTGTCTGTGGACACCTGCAAGGGGAGAGTCTCATGCAACATGGAGGAGGATTTTGTGGATGAGGAAGAGGAGGAGAAGGAAAATGCACAGCAGGCAAGCAGAGAATCCGTTCTCCTCGGCAGCCTGGACCTTTTCCTCACCCTGGAGCCAATAACCTCTCGGGGAATTGTTCCCGGACCCTAAAGGCAGAGAAGGCACCTTTGGTGAGTGCACATTGGTATCTACACTACCGTGGTTAAAAGCAATTATGTTTAATGTTTGATTTGCCCTGAAGAATTGGGATGCATTCACAGCCAGTACAGCTACTGGAAATATCTGTTAACGTGTCTGGGAATGGAGTGGGAACCCTCCAGGGACATCTCCATGAAGCTCTCCTGGAGGTACTCCAAAAGCCTTTGCAGAAGGTTTCTGGGGAGGGCTGCCTTATTTTGTCCTCCATGGTAGGACACTTTACCATGCCAAGCCAGTAGCAAGGAGTCTGGAATCATTGCAGCACAAAGCATGGCAGCGAATGGTCCTGGGTTTTGGGTGCATTCATGCAACTTTCGGTCTTTATCTTTCTGTGTTGGCCTCAAGAGAGTGATATCATTCATGGCCACCTGGCTGAAATAGGAGAAGTTTTGTAAGGGAACAGTAATAGGATCCCGTTCATGCTGAGCTGGTTGCGCTTGGCTAAAAGGGATCATCTCGGAGAATAGCCAGGCGGTGTGGGGAAGTGTGTGCTGCACATCCACCCCAAAACCACAGCCCCTCCTTTTAAATGGCAAACCCAACCAGCATTGCATGCTATGGGAAAGGAGGATGCTGCAGTTTGAAAACATTCCCACATGTTATGAATGCGGAAGAAGTCGATCCCCCATGGCTGCCTGGAAACCGAATTCTGTTGCCCAGCTGTGTGTGACGTGTCACCATACTGGCAGGCGCTCAATATAAAAGGCAAAATGCAACCTTGTACCTAAAACTCCTGTGCTGCCTGCTGTGAATTGCTTGATTCACTGTGAAAGAGTCTCCTTTTTGTTCTCAGAAATGTATTATCTTAAATTGTACTCTCCCTTTTTATCCCTCCTGCAGGTGCAAATGTTTCTATACTTCCCTGTAATGTAAAAGCAGCAGAGAATCCTGTGGCACCTTATAGACTAACAGATGTTTTGGAGCGTGAGCTTTCGTGGGTGAATACCCACTTCGTCAGACGCAGGTAGTGGAAATTTCCAGGGGCAGGTATATATATGCTAGCAAGCAAGCTAGAGATAACGTGATCGGAACACGCAGGAGGAGAATGCTGAGGCTAATGGGGGAGCAAACGGACATGATGAGGCATCTGGTGGAGCTGCAGGAAAGGCAACTAGAGTACAGACCCCGCACTGCATCCATTGTGTAACCGCCTGCCCTCCTCCCAAGTTCCATATCCTCCTCACCCAGATGCCCAAGAAGGAGGAGGGGGAGGCTCTGGGCACCCAGCCACTCAACTCCAGGGATGGCCCAAGCAACAGAAGGCTGTCATTCAAACAGCTTTGATTTGTAGTGTGGCTACAATAAGCAATGTGGCCTTGTCCTTCCTCCTCCCCCACCCCACCCCATTATCAAACCTTTGTACACCCGGGCTTCCTTTTACTAGTCAGCGTTGTCAGTGATCAAGTTTTTTTTAATAAATAAAGAATGAATGGATTCAGAACAATAGGACTTTATTTCCTGTGCCAGCTGTGGTCGAAGGGGGGAGGGGGATTGGCTTACAGGGAAGTACATTCACCAAAGGGGCAGCTTTGCATCAAGGACAAACACACACAACTGTCACACCGTAGCCTGGTCAGTCATGAACTGTTTTTCAAAGCCTCTCTGATGTGCAGCAGTGCCCTTGGCTGTGCTCTTCTAATTGCCCTGGTGTCTGGCTGTTCAAAATTGGCTGCCAGGCGATTTGCCTCAACCTCCACCCTGCCATAAATGTCTCCCCCTTACTCTCACAGAGATATTATGGAGCACACAGCAAGCAGCAATAACAATGGGAATATTGCTTTCGCTGAGGTCTAACCTACTCAGCAAAACTGTGCCAGTGCCTTTTAAACATCCAAAGGCACATTCTACCACCATTCTGCACTTGCTCAGCCTGTAGTTGAACTGCTTCTTACTGCTGTCCAGGCTACCTGTGTATGGCTTCATGAGCCATGGGAGCAAGGGGTAGGCTGGGTCCCCAAGGATAACTATTGACATTTCAATATCCCCAACAGTAATTTTCTGGTCTGAGAAGTAAGTCCCTTCTTGCAGCTTTTCAAACGACCCGAAGTTCCTAAAGATGCGAGTGTCATGCATCTTTCCCAATCATCCCATGTTGATGTCAGTGAAATGTCCCTTGTGATCCACCAGTGCTTGCAGAACCATTGAGAAGTATCCCTAGCGGTTTATGTACTGGCTGCCTTGGTGCTCCGGTCCCAAGATAGGGATATGGGTTCCGTCTATCGCCCCACCACAGTTAGGGAAACCCATTGCAGCAAAGCCATCTACTATGACCTGTATATTTCCCAGAGTCACCACCCTTGTTAGCAGATTATTGATTGGCTTGGCTACTTGCATCACAGCAGCTCCCACAGTAGATTTGCCCACTCCAAATTGATTCCCTACCTACCGGTAGCAGTCAGGCATTGCAAGCTTCCACAGGGCTATTGCCACTAGCTTCTCAACTGTCAGGGCAGGTCTCATCTTGGTATTCCTGTGCTTCAGGGCGGGGGAAAGCAACTCACAAAGTTCCATGAAAGTGGCCTTACACATGTGAAAGTTTCGCAGCCACTGGGAATTGTCCCAGACTGCGACACTATGCTGTTCCACCAGTCTGTGCTTGTTTGCCGGGCCCAGAACTGGCATTCCACTGTATCTTCCCTACTGCCGCCATGATGTCCCAATTGCCACATCCTAGGCTTTGAGGAACATTTGTGTCCATGTCCTCCTCAAAATCGACCTTGTGCTGGTGGCTCCTAGCCAGGCTCTGCACATACTGCAGGATAATGCGTGAGGTGTTTACAATGTTCACAACTGCAGTGTGCAGCTGAGCGGGCTCCATGCTTGATGTGGTATGGTGTCTGCATGGATAACCCAGGAAAAAAGGTGCAAAATGATTGTTTGCCATTGCTTTCAAGGAGGGAGGAAGGGAGGGAGGGGAGACTGACGACATATACCCCAAACCACCCACGATAATGTTTTTGCCCCATCAGGCACTGGGAGCTTAACGCAGAATTCCAATAGGCAGCAGGGACTGTGGGATAGCTACCCACAGTGCACCACTCCATAAGTCAATGCCAGGTACTGTATTGAGGATGCACTTCGCCAACCTACTGCGCTTAGTGGGGCATACACGACTGACTAACTGTATAAAATAGCTTTCTAACGATCGACTTCTATAAAATTGATCTAATATCGTAGCGTAGACATACCCAGAGTGTCACAGCTAAATAGAAGGTGGAAAGATTGTTTAGCACAAGGAGTTACCACATATTGTAAGAGACCATTCAAAATCAAGTGGCTTTTAATATCTCTGCAATCATAGGATAAAAAAAGGGGGTGTTAAAGAGGTTACAGATTGCTGTAAAAAGCCAATAATTCAGTATCTTTATTAAGACCCTGATTTTTAGTGTTTAGCAAAGGTACGAATATAAGCTTGCAGGCTCATCTTTTGAAAGTGTTGTGTCGGTTTCCTTTGAGGACGAGGACTGTGAGGTCAGATACGGAGAGATCGTGTTGTGAAGTGTTTGCCCACAGGTGAAATGTTTTTTTTTGTCCTTTATAATTATTTTGTGTGAGTTCATTTGAGAGTGTAGCTGAGTCCTGAACCTACCGATCTGGATTCCGCCACGTGAGGGTCACCCCGTCCCCATTACCCGGCCCGCTTACCCTAATCATGGCTATGTGTAACCCATTATATAAGCGATGTACCCTCACTGCTCCTCTACTATATTTTGACCCCACCCACCGTACACCCCACATTGGGGACATTACAGACTGTATGTACTATATGTTAACCCATAACCAAATACCAGCATCCCCCCATACTCTGTATGTTGCCCCTGATGACTAATGACTGACACATCGAACTCTTTGTATTATCTTTATTTAAATATTTTCTAATAAACTTTTTTATCTGGTTTCACTCACATGGTTGTTATTGTGGCATTTAGTGCACTGGATGAGGTACACCACATGCTGTGACTGTCATATGTAGGACCCATGGATCTTGAATGGTTTGTTGTGGGGGGCATTGATCATCGTAGCATTGGAGATATTGTCTGCAGGTTTTGATCTCTTGTTATGGCAGAGTCTGGTGCTGCTTTGAATTGGTGTGTGCTGCTGTATGGGGTGCTTGCTTCTCATGATGAGCATGGTGAGATGGGGGGGTCGTTTGAAGGCCAAAAGACGGGGGTCGGGAAATGTTTCTTTTATGATGTGATTCCACCCAAAAAGATAATACCTCACCCACCCTGTCTCTCTAATATCCTGGGACCAACATGGCTAAAATAACACTGCAAACTATTGCTAATAGACCACAATAGTCCTGAAGTGAATTTATGATAGTACTGTGCAGTATAGATTAACAGTGTTCCTTACTTAGCCATTTGGCAATGACTGTAGTAAGGAGACTTGTAGGCACTTCCAAAGGCTACTCTTTACAGGCTTTTCTACACATACAGCGCTGCAGCAACGCAGCGGCACCAATGCAGCTGTGCTGCTGCAGTGCGTCTGGTGAAGACTTTCTATGCCGATGGGAGAGAGCTCCCCAGCATAATAAAACCAACTCCACGAGCAGCAGAAGCTGTCAGTTGGAGAAGCTCTCCCACTGACATAGCGCTGTCCACACTGGTGCTTATGTCACTCAGGGGGTGATTTATTCATATCACTGAGTGACATAAGTTCTGCCGACATAAGCTGTAATGTAGACATAGCCTTGGAAGGAGGTGGTGAGGCAGCCATAGACTGTTAATGATTTTGTGGAACTCTTGCTTATGCCTTATGGGTGCCAAGTGAAGGAGGATTGGTAGCTCAGCAGTCACCTACTGATTTTTGACAAAGACTGTTCAGGTATGTTTTTATACTGGCCATAGTTTCCATAAATAGTTTATGAATTTTAAAGTAAATATTAATAGAATCCAAAATAATCTATTCCTCTTCCAATTCTAACCAGTATTATTGACTTTAGTCTGCCTTACATTTTTAGTGTCTTAGAGTAGTTTTGATGGCTTCTGGTATTCTTATATCTATGTTGATTAAATTTACTCTAGTTGCCGCTGGAGCCTTATATAATATAGGGCTCTCTCCAGCACTAGCACTTGTGCAGTTGAAACAATGGTAGCATTGGTGGAAATTTTTCCTACCATCCTCCAGGACAGACAAGTCTCAAGGCACGGATTGCATCTTCCTCTTTGTTTACCCAGCATCAAACACACTGGGCTGTGCTCTGTACTCACCCCTCCCCTCTTTAAAATTCCTTCTGAAAACATACTTTAAGCCTCACAAAAACTAAAGCACAACAGTGTCCTGTGTACTCCCCAGCTGGAGGGACACACATTCTGGATTCTGCAACACTTTAGTGGAAATTCTGCAAACTAAATTTTAAAAATAAAACTTTTATGAAAGTTGAATAATACTTTCAGAATTTTTTATTATTTATTTTTGTATTACAATACTTTATAAAAACACATTTTCAGTTTTTCACTATGCCAAATATTGTTACCTTTAGTTCTCGAGTCAATGGCTAAAATTCTCAAAAGCACCTCAATGACTGTAGTGTAGACAAATCTAAGTCATTATTGAAAATGGGGCTTGGGGTTTGTCTACACTACAGATGCTACAATGGCAAGCTATGATGCTGCAGTTGTACCATAACAGCACTGTAGTGTAGACACGTCATACAGCGACGGAAATCGTTTTTCCACTGCTCTAGTTAGTTCACCACCTCTAGAGATGGTAGCTAGGTTGACAGAAGAACTTAATTCACAGCTTCTGAGTGACATAGCTAGGCCAACCTAAGACTATTTCCTTATTAGAAATGCTGCAGTGGCACGCACCACTATAGCGCTTTGGTGAAGACTCTCATTACAGCAATGGGAGCAGTTCTCCCTATCACTGTAGTTAATCCACCTAGAAGTCTTTCATTGACCTAGTACTGACTATACCTGCACCTAAGGCTATGACTACACTACTGCCTATGTCAGCAAAACTTGTCACTCATGGGTGTGAATATTCCACTCCCTTGAGCGACATAAGTTACACCGACATAAGTGCCAGTGTGCACAATGCTATGTCAGCGGAGCTCTCCCACTGACATAGTTTCTGTCTCTCGCATGAATGGTTTTATTATGCAGATAGGCGAGCTCTCTCTGGTCTGCATAGAGCAGTGGTTCTCAACATGTGGCCAGCAGGCTGCTTGCAGCCCAATCAGCAAGAGCTGCAGCCCATGTGACATCCTCAGGGCCATAGAAGTAGTATTGTAAGACGCCCACAATGGTAAATAGGTTAAGAACCACTGGTATAGAGTGTCTTCACCAGATGTGCTGCAGCTGTATAAGCAGACATGGCCTAGGTTGATCTAAATGTTAAGGCTATGTCGACACTGGCAATTGAATGATAAAACTTTTGTTTTTCAAAGATGTTTAAACCTCCCTCCTCCCCAGAAGACAAAAGTTTTGCCAATGACAAGTGCCAGTGTGAAGTGCCAGAAGCAATATTTGGCACTTTTAAAAACATGGGCTCCTATTACCCCCATCCCCATCCCAATTTTTCACACTTGCTGTCTGATCACCCTAGCCAAAGGTCTAAGTGGCTGAATGGAGCAGCGGGCACCTCTGGAGCTGAGTGCACACCCACACTGCACTAGCTGCAGCTGTTACAGGGTTGTTTTCCCTACCAGGAGATCCTGCCATAGACTTTTTCTAAAACGCAAGCTGAGACTATGGAGCACAACCGGGCAGCCACAGGCGAGCTCCAGAATTAGGCAGCAAACTGGGCCGTGAGGCTAAACAAACCACGCTCCGCCTTTACCTCCCCAGGCTCTGCTTTGGAGGCCTGCTGGGAAAGACCGCAAGCCCTTGGGGCCACGTTGTTAACCGTGACCTGCGCAGAGAGCTCCGCGCCGGCGCCGCAATACAGCAGCCTTGGGCTTGGGGAGGGCTTAGTGTGCCCGGGCGGTACCCGCCCCCCACTCCGGTGCAGTGATTTAAATATCCCGCTGTGCCCGCCCCTTCCCCTCGCTGTGACTGGCTGCTGCAGCAGGGAGGACACTCAGCCCAGCCAGCGCTGCCCCCGCCCTTGCTCAGCTGACAGCGACTGGGGGCATTGTCACCGTCTGAGCGCTCGCTGCTCGCGCGCGAGCCCTTCGCTGCGCTCTAGCGCCCGGCGGGGTCCTGCGGGAGCGCGACCCGAGAGAGCCCGGCAGCGGCGCGAGCCGCGGTTATCGCTCCCCCGCCCTCCCCGGGGGACCCGCGCGAGCCCCTGCAACTGGGGATGGAGACGCCGCCGCTCTGACCAGCGGCAGGAGCGCGAGAGCCCGGCGCGGCCCGGCCCCCGCGCGCCTGTGCTAGCGCAGAGCAGCGGCGGCGGCGGCTACAGCAACAGCAGGGATGAGCGGGAGCGCTGCCCCCGGGCCCGGCTCGGCCCCCTGCCGCTTCGCTCACTACTTCGTGGTGTGCGGGACCGACGCGGACAGCGGGCTGGAGCCCGACGAACTGGCCGGTAAGCGGTGGGGCGGGGGGACGCTGCGCTGCAGCGGGCAGGGGACGCCGGGTGGTTCCCAGGCTGCATTTCATTGCCCCTTCATCCCTGCTGCGATCTTCTGCGTGTCCTCCTAGGCTGCGCCCTGGAGCCCCTTTCTCTGCACCCCAGGAGGGCGGTAGCGTTTGTTTGCCCTCGCTGTCATTGCGATGTATTCTCCCTAGCGTTAGCAGGCGGGGGGTGTGCCTGGGCGGGTGCATTTGCGCGCTAACAGGTTAGTAGCGACTATTAATATCCCGGCGAGAGCAGCGCACCCAGGGGATGCGGGGGCTGCCTGCGTCTCTGCACGAACCCTACAGCAGGCCTGGGCACTCTCTTCCCTGCACATCGAGGTGCACAGGCTGTTCGCCGTCTTCATTGTGTTCATAGTCCGCTCCCGGGGAGTCGCTCCCAAGGGATTTGCCTGGGGGGAGGCTGCTTCTGAAATCTTATTTGGTAATTTCTCCTTGTATTGCTCGTACTTTTCCCACCCAAGAAGCCTGAGTTCCAGCCACTAATTGCAGCAGAAGAAACCAACTGGATGCAAAGCACGGTTGCATTCACCCTTCTCTGAAAAGGCTTCCGGCTTTCCTCTGCCCACTACCCCACTTTCAGTGGCGGTGCTTTATAGAAACCAGCTGCAGTGGCTAGGACTGGTTATGTCAGTGGGAGTAAGCTGATCACATTTAGATGCGCTGCTGTAATCTTATTATCACTTGGACTTTATCCTTTAAGTTTAGCTGCATTTGCCTCATAATTCAGAGGTTGCTGTGAAGATGTAATCATTCAGAA
Organism: Chelonoidis abingdonii; assembly: GCF_003597395.2. Lineage (NCBI taxonomy): Eukaryota > Metazoa > Chordata > Testudines > Testudinidae > Chelonoidis > Chelonoidis abingdonii. Next base: position 114,619,051 of record NC_133769.1, read on the forward strand.
ACGTGTGCATTTAGCGGTAACTTGGGCTCAAAGAGCAGGAAAGCTACCTTTGTACCTTCTGGCACTGTGAAACAGGCTGTTTCTGGCCCTGCCGTGGTTCTCCCTCTTGAAGGTTTGGGTTTTCCAGCATTAGTAGAAAATCAGAGTCAATTGTTTTGGAGGGTGTGAAGCACACTAGTATTTCATCACAGGTCTGAGTTAGGAGAGGGTAAGAGAGGTAACCGTTGGGAGGGGGTAACTGATGTAGAAGTAGGTCTCAAACTTTCTTTACTGGCAACCGCTTTCACACAGCAAGCCTCTGAGTGTGACCTCTATAAATTAAAGACACATTTTTTAAAAAATGTAGTGAACACCATTATAAATGCTGGAGATAAGCAGGGTTTGGCATGGAGGTTGACAGCTTTCTACCCCTCCCCCCATGTAATAACCTGGTGACCCCCTGAGGGGTCCCGACCCCCAGATTGAGAGCCGCTGAGGTAAAGGGATACAGGGACATCTAAAAGGCCTTCTCCAAGGTGGTGAACCAAGAATCTTGGGCTGCAGTTGTATTAAGTCCTCCAGTGCATTCAGCCTCAAACAGAAAGGAAAAGTGTTTGAGGATACTGTTAACATCAGTCCTCCTGAATCAAAATGTTTTACCTCTTGTCCCCCTCTCCCTCCCCTTTTTTGGGAGGGGGAGTAGGGGGATGAGAAAGTGATGAAAAGTATTTTTTTTAAAAATGTAACTTGTCCAGCCAGTGTGGAGGTGGTAGAATTTAGTTAGAAACCGGTTTATGTGAAAGCACTTTAAATGCTGTTTCCAACTCAACTTGAAGGCCAATGCAGAAATATTAAAAATAGGATGTTTATTCATGAATCTTACTGATGAAAACCAAAAAGTCTGCATTTATTCACTGCTGGTCAGTACATTATAAACATACGCTGGCTGTGTTTCACCCAGTGTGGTGGGACTCCCTTAGATGGACATTGCAAAAGGAGAATGTTGCAAATATAAAAATAACTGAATGTTCTATCAAATGTGAAAACCCCCTCCCCAATTTAAGTCTGGAATAAAATAAATCTAGGGGGACTGGAAATTTTGAATAGTGTAATAAAATATTGGAGGGAGATGGTTTGTGAAAGAATAGGTGAAATAAAGAATACTTTCTTTAACTATTCTGGCAGGATTTTCTCCAAAATTTTCATAGACTCCAGGAGGGACTATCCCAATGTAAAAGTGATAAAATTTACTGCAGATTTCTAGACACCCAAATTTTAACTTTCTGAAATAACTTTTGGAGATGAGGTTACTCATACTTGTTCTTAGCATTGAGTTGAATATTTTGGGAAGTTAATACAAAATCCATTCAACTGTATTTCAGGATTGTATGTTCAAAGAAAGGCAGGTGAAGTTTAGGGAACAAATAATTAGAGAGTTAGTAAAATTCAATTTTTACTTAAAAATACCAAAACATTAAACCAGCCATAGCTTTGTCTGAAGTTTAATTGCACAAAGTCAAGAAATTCCACACCAGAGCCCTAATTCTGCAAACTGTTATGCACATGTATAACTTGACTACTCACGTGAATAGTCCCCATTGCTGTCAATGGGACTACATACTTGAGTAAAGTTACCCGTAAAGTTACTCATGTATGTAAACATTTGCAGAATCAGGGAGTAAGGTTGCTGTTGGAAGCTTAAGTCTGCCTGGTGGCGTGCATCACTGCAGTAAGGATTGTCATTATATGATGGATCTTGACATAGTGGACAATAATAGAAAGATCTTTATTTTCTGAACTTTTTTAGTAAGACTGACACAATTTGACTTTCATTCTCTTGTCTAAAATATGTTAATCTAAGGTTCAAAATAATTTCATCTGTCCCTTTGTATTAATGTAAATCGAGTAATCACATAATGGAAGACCTTGTGTGCTGTCCACTAGCGCATAGATTAGGTAATGCTGGGACTGTTAATTTAGAATTTCTTGTCTTAAAATGGTAGTTTAAATGTTTAAAAAGGTTTGCAATTATTGTGTAGCATTGCTTTCATTTGTTTATCTAAATTCTGCTAGTTTCAGTAGCAAACTCCTGGTTTATGTGGCATCTCACCACTGAAGGTGAACAGTATACTAAATCTGACTTGCATAATATAACCTTTTAAAGGTTTTAACACTTGTTGTTTCTTATTCCTGTTTCTGAAAATAACTTGATAGCCAACACTGTCTTAAGAAAAGTTTATCACCACCTCTTGTATGAATTAGCTGATTTACTATGTGAAACAGATTAAGCAGAAATTGTAAGACAAAATGAGGACTGTGGGTGAACATAAACATACTGTACTTTTTCTGAGATTTCATTTCACGTGTTAATTTAGTGTCTTCAGTTCACCAGTTCTAACACCACTACAGTAGTCAGACTTTTTTTTTTTTTCAGTAGGAAGAATTGACATTGTCAGGTCTAGGACAAGGGGTGTGTGTCTGTGTGTGTGTGAACCTGAAGAACTCATAGGAGATGTATTAAAATATTTGTTGAAAAATAAATGACATGAAAGCATTTTTAAAAAAATTGTCTTTAACTCTGATAAAACAGGCATTAGAATAACTCAAGTTTTAACGTAGTCCAATTCCAACAATATGGCTTGAGTATGTACATTGAACATTTTGCTGTTCAACTTAGTAACAATCATATAAAAGTAATATACTTTAACTCAATAATATGTTTTACAGTAACACTGTAAAAACATCCTAAATTTTCCCTCCTTCCCTCTCCTGGTATACCATATTAAACAAAAATTGTATGGCTAAGCAATAGATGTTGCTTATTGTGCTTGTTTGTCTCACCGTTACCTTGACCTTCCTCTGCTTATTTGTTGCATCTACCTGTTTTCTCTTGTCATATGCTTTGACTGTAAGCTCTTTGGTGCAGTGATTTTCTACTACATCTGTGCATAGCACCTAGCACAGTGTGTCCCAGATTCTCAGTTGGGATCTCCGAGTGCTGCAACAGTACAGAAAAATGTTATGTAAACTGATCAAGGTTCTTATTGGACCCTTTGCATCTTACTATAAAGGTGTAATGAGAGCACAGTAATAAGGATAATGCATCTTAATGCATTAAAATAATGTAAATTACTCTTGACATTTTTAATTGATTTATGGTACTGGAAAAATATTGCAAAACCAGCAGCATGGACATTAGTCAGATTACAGGTCTGGGCAACAGTAACAGCTTCCTTCACTTGCCATTAAATCATAACCAAGGATGTGGCTTGTTGACTATTATATGATGGAGATAGAGGGGGCCTGGACAGCAACTTTCTTGTTCATACAACATAAAATATGTGGACTGGCCTGGGACGGTAGTATAAATTAGACCCTTGAAGCTGTTAAAGAGAAATATATTCATATGTATCTGTATAGATTGTCATTGTCTGTGTGTTTTAAAAAATAATAAAAAGAACTAAATACTGGCATAATGGCATTTATGTAGCTTCGATAGGGTTCCCATCTCTGTCAGACTGCAGTAAATCGTAGGCTTCCAGGAGAAGGACAGTTAGTCCAGTGACAGAAAAACTCTATCTCCCAATCCAGCAAAATAATTAAGCACATGCTTAACTTTAAGCATGTGAATTCTGTTGTAGTCACTATTCACATGCTATTAACCACATCTGTAAGTGCCTTGCTGAACTGTGGTCTTATTAGAATTGAGTTACAGTTGGGAACTCAAAATATGTCAGAAATTGGAAGAGGTTAGCTCTCCTGCTATGTAAGTAGTACCATATTTTTTTCCCTAATAAATTTTGAATGGAAGTTAGGTTCCTCCCGCCCACACACTCATTTTGGGATCAGCAGTGAAGCACAGACAACTTCACTAAGGGCTTGGCTACATTAGAAATTTCAAAGGGCTGTCCCGGCAGCGCTTTGAAGTGTGAGTGTAGTCAGAGCCGCAGTGCTGGGAGAGAGCTCTCCCAGCGCTGCTTGTAAACCACATCCCTTACGGGTGTAGGGTGTAAACCACATCCCTGCCGCCCTGATTACACTGACACTTTACAGCGCTGCATCTTGCAGCGCTCAGGGGGGTGTTTTTTCACACCCCTGAGCGCGAAAGTTGCAGCGCTGTAAAGTGCCAATGTAGCCAAGCCCTAAGTCATGGGGCTTACTGACAAGTTGCCAAATGAGTCAGCATTCCAACATCGGCTGGAATTACATGACCTATGTGTTCCCTTTAACTAGGGATAGCCTTTGTAATACACATTACCTACATTTAAACATAAATTGGCCATGTGTGTGAATTGTGCTTAATTTTATGGAGACAACCTAGTGACTTATTTTGTAAACAATGAGTGTTTATAAACAAGTTGTCTTTGTAAATTAAATTTGCCATCACAATGCAACAATGTCTTATTTTGCTTAGTTCCTCTGTGCTCTCTTTAATGTAATGTTAGTTCAGTTTGAGTGCTTAATTATAAAATAGGAAATGGATCCAATGCTATAATATCCACTTAATATTTTTATCTTAAGAGTAATTCACTGGCAGTTTAATTTACTGAAAATGTATGTCTGGTTACCTGGCCTTTAATGTGTCGAATGCTGGAGGTGTGGTAGTGAGATGTGATTTCAAGCCAAGAAACTACTTGGAGCTACTACAAAACTGGTTTAGAGACCGGAAGAAAATCTCTTATGGTGCATGAGAAAAAAGAGAGAATTCAAGCTTGTGCTGGAGCTTAATAGCTAGCTGGCATCAGAAGAAGAGCAATATGTTTGATGTGACCTGTATCCTGAAGAGCATGAAAGTTCAGTATTTGTTTGTGTCCTATTGAACTCTATACCAAATAGCGTGTGTGACAACTTTTCTCCCGTGTCCTGTGATGGAAACACACAGTAAATTCAAATTTATTTTTCTTTAAGCCTCCTACTTTCAGATAGAAACTGAAGCGGCTATTAAACTGTCAGCTTCAGATTTACATGGCTATAAAACGAATCCATCTTAGTAAATACTGGGACTCGCCCAGGGTGTAAAAGGAAAGGCAACAGTTCAATTTGTGAAATTTTATGGACATGAATTAAATAAGTGTGGGGAATTTTAAACTTTGAATGCTAACTGTACTTTGAAGATAGCATTTATCAAAAACGTTGTACTTCAACTTAATTTTTTTATACCTTATTGCATTTAATTATGGACTATATAATGTTGTTTATAACCATGTCAGTCCCAGGATACTAGAGACAAGGTGATGGGGTAATATCTTTTATTGGACCAGCTTCTGTTGGTGAGCCAGACAAGTTTTAGAGCTATCTGAAGCTCTTTTTCAGGTCTGGGAAAGGTACTCAGTGTGTCACAGCTAAATACAAGATTGAAGAGAGAGTTTTAACATGTCTCTATCTCTTCAATCTGTTTTTTAGCTATGACACTGAGTACCTTTCCCAGACCTGAAGAAGAGCTTTAGGTAGCTCGAAAGCTTGTCTGGCTCACCAACAGAAGTTGGTCCAATAAGAGATATTACCCTATTCACCTTGTCTCTCTAGTATCATAATAAAACTTCAGAAAGGTTCCATCATAAGCAAAAGAGTAGATTGTAAGTAGGCCTGTCAAGCGATTAAAATAATCTCAATTAGTCATGTGATTAAAAAAATAATTGAAATTAATCATACTGTTAAATGGTATTCTATTTAAATATTTTTGGAGGTTTTCTATTTTTTCCAATATATTAATTTTAATTCCAACACAGAATACAAGAAGTGTACAGTGCTCACTTTATATTTTTGATTACAAATATTCGCACTGTAAAAACACGAGATAGATGCACTTTCGCAAGAAAAATACTTACGTGTGTGTGTGTGTGTGTATATATATATATATGTAACTGCATTTAAAAAAAAATTGTCAACTTTAGAGCCTACAAGTCCACTGAGTCCTACTTCAGCCAATCGCTCAGATAAACAAGTTGGTTACAATTTGCAGGCGATAATACAGCCTGCTTCTCATTTACAGTATCACCTGAAAGTGAGAACTGGAGTTGGCATGGGACTGTGGCAGCCAGCATTGCAAGATATTTATGTACCAGATGTACTAAAGATTCATATGCCCCTTCATGCTTCAACCACCTTTCCAGGGAACATGAATCCATGCTGATGACGGGTTTTGCTAGATAACTGTCCAAAGCAGAGCAGACCGACGCATGTTTACTTTCATTATCTGAGTCAGATGGCACCAACAGAGAGTTGATTTTCTTTTTTGGTGGTTTTAGGTTCTGTCGTTTCTGCATCGTAGTGTTGGTCTTCTAAGACTTGTGACAGCATGCTCCATACCTCATCCCTCTCAGATTTTGGATGACTCGTCAGATTCTTAAACCTTGAGTCCAGTACTGTAGCTATTTTTAGAAATCTCACATTGGTATGTTCTTTCTGATTTGTCAAATATGCTGTGAAAGTGTATTTAAAATGAACAACGTGTGCTGGGTCATCATCCAAACTGCTAACATGAAATATATGCAGAATGCGGGTAAAACAGGACAAGAGACAGTTCTCCCCCAAGGAGTTCAATCACAGATTTAATTAACACATTACTTTTTTAACGAACATCAGTATGGAAGCATGTCCTCTGGAATGGTGGCCAAAGCATGAAGGATCATACTAATATTTAGTAAATCTGGCATGTAACTATCTTGGAATGCCCGCTACAAAAGTACCATGCAAATGCCTGTTCTCACTTTCAGGTGATATTGTAAATAAGAAGCAGGCAGCAGTATCTCCTGTAAATGTAAACAAACTTGTTTTAGTGATTGGCTGAAGTAGGCTAAAGTTTTATATAACCACACTCAAACACAAAATAATGTAACAAAATATATACATTGATAAGTTGCACTTTCAAGACACAGATTGCACTACAGTACTTGTATGAGATGAATTAAAAAATGCTGTTTCTTCTGTTTATCATTTTTACAATGCAAATATTTGTAATAAATAAAGTGAGCACTGTACACTTTATAGGCTGTGTTTGTAATAGAAATCAATATAGTGGAAAATGTAGAAAAACGTCAAATATTTAATGTCAATGGTATTGTTTTGTTTAACCGTGCGATTAATCATGATTGATTTTTTTGAGTTAATGGCATGAGTTAACTGTGATTAATCGACGGCCCTAATTGTAAGGTGAGAGATTTTAGTAAGAAAACTGACTTGATGTCTTGTAGAAATGGATGTTCGATAAATGGAAAATTTTTCCTTTGCTCTGTAGGTTGTCAAATTGAGTAGGGAGTCATTAAAATTCTCACTTAGGCTTTTTCTAAACTGGGAAACTTACTGGCCCTACTATAACATAATTTCACAATTCGTTATATTGGTGGTATTTCCCCAGGTGGACTGTCAGATTCAGAATAATAGTGACCTTCTTTCAGTTTACTTCCTTGAACTATAGTGTTATAGTAGTAATGCTGGTTAACTTTCTTGTGTAGACAAGACCATAGAAAGGGATCTTCTCACGGTTGCGGTTCCTGTTCCTGACTTTTCTTTTTCTTCTTGTTAGAATTGTAAATGAATGAAAGCCCAAAGGCTTTATTTTTTTTTTTTTTTTTAAAAAAAGGTTGGAATTAAGGTGCAGAGTCTGGGGTCTTTGTAAATTTGTTAACATAGGATTGTCAAGGTAAACCATCACTATGTGACCCTGGAAAGGACAGAGAAGCTGGTTACTGACGCCATACAGGTCAATGAACTTTTTCTTGCATCTCAAGAGTGTGAGGTTGTGATGGAATTGTTTGGGGGCCTGGAACTCAGTCAGAGCTCTTAGAAGTGATGGAGTTTGAACATCCATCACTCGAACAGAAGGGGATGCTTTCTCAAATTAAATGCTAGGAGAGAAGGTCTGTAAGAGGGGTAATGGGTCATCTAAACAGGTTTTACTGAGTCATACACACCATGTGATGTACATATGGATGGAGAGAGTAGACTTACTATTGTAATAGCTGATAAAGACAAGCTGGAGTTTCCATAATAAAACACTCTGTACAAGAAAACATGGGAAAATGTATATATGGAAAATGGTGTTCCTGGTGTGTTGAAAATATCTGTCTTAGATGTTTGTCAGTGTAGTTGAGAATTGCTTTTTTTGATCTTGGTCTACTTAGGTGACCTGTCACCCATCTAGTTAAAGGGAATATGGTGATCCTCTTCACTTTCATCTTCTTGTGACAGTGCTACAAATAGGAGATAAATGGGATAATGTATTTATGTTCCCCCGAAACAGCTTCAAACTTGAGGGTAGATGATGGCAGTAACACCTTGTTCTGTAACTTTTAATAGCCAAATCTCTTCTCCCCCCCACCCTAAATATTATGGGTGCAATAAGCAGATGCCCAGACCCAATGAATCTAAGTGAAAATACATGGGCATTAATGATTCTATCAAATGTAAAGAGACCATCAAATAGAATGAAATTAATTTGAGCCTAATCCACATAACTTCCTACAAACTCCATTCTCAAAAATGACCTGTTTTCTTACTGGCCAGTAGCCAGTAACTAATTCCTGAGTTACTGGGAGTGTCCTATGTCAATGTATTCCTGGCATCATGTGTCAGCTCATGACAAGAGTTAACAATCTCAATATCCTCTGACCCCAAAATCTGCCTATATGTTTTTTTTGATGAGACCAATAGCCAGTTTAAAGTGGAAAAATTAGACAAGAATTTTTTGTTGCAAAATACACAATCATAGAATTAGTATATAATAGAAAGTCAGTGCACTGCTTATAACTTTCTGAATTGCATATTAAAAATATGCTCCCCTAGGAAAACTCTTGATGCCAAAGGAATTAAGGCATCCTTTGCTCATATTTGTCAATGTTCTTTATTAGTAGAGAATCCGGCTACAATAGTCTCCAGTAAGGAGACTGGCTTGTTGGTTACCCAGCTAACTTATCACTACTGATGTCACTATTTGTTATACTGTATTGATTTATTCTAACCATAACAATGAGTTCCTTATTTTCAGTTATACATACTGTAGATTAACTCTTACTATGTTTGACCATGTTGTTCTCTGAAACAGGCTTAACCACTCACTTTCATTTGCCTATGAAAATAAATGCCTCCTACACAAATAACTCCTAAAAAAGGAGAAACTAAAAGTAACCTTGAATCATTCACAGTACAAAAAAGAGAACTTAATGTACTTCTCACCTGCTGCGTTTCTTCTTCAGTCTTCCTGCTTCACTCGGCACTGAAAATGAATAAGGCTAGTATCTTCATAGTCCAGTTTATTTCTGCTGCACTAGCACAGTAATGTAATGGTGTGGGAAAAATCTCAAAGAACATGTGACGGACATATTAAAAGAACACTGTCTAGTAGTAAAGACTTGGAATGTAGTTTGTATAAAGGCTGGTGGGGAGGGGGGGAATGGAAGGGACAGACGTGCAGACATTCACACCCCAAAATTAACAATGTTTTCATAAATAGCTTTTTTTTTAACTGGCCTAGGATACTGAGGTCCTTGCTAGGATCCATATAAAAGAGAGCTCAAGGATTGTTGACTGGCTGAAAGAATAGTAAATGTTGTACCCTATCTGATATGTCCCTTTAATGTACCATTATTCAAGAGCTTGTTTACAAGGACTTGACTGTGTTGCTAACATTGCTCAAGATCAGGTTCTCCTTGGCACCTGCAGCAGGCAGTTGGAAATAAGGATTCATCAAGCTTTTTCATAGCTGCCTTGTCAGTAGTGATGTTCAGGTTGCATACCAAATCCGTGACCTAGTTGGAAACAGATGTCTCTTTACTATGCATACTGAAAACATCTGTTAGGTCACCTCTTAATGTAAAACTAAATCTTATTAGTCATGGATTTAATGTAAAAACTTTTGCATTTCAAAGTGGATATTTGACTTTGAATTTTTGAAGGAGCATTCCCTTATACAGAAGCTACTTATTTTTTAAAAAGCTTAAAGATCTTTTAGATCTGAAATAACCCTGCTCTGAGTGATGGTATAAAAGTTAAGGTAACTTTAATCAGAATGTACTTGATGGATCTGCAAAGAATATATACTTTTTGACTACAAAAATAATCTTTTAAAAACTCATATTAAAATATTCTTCTAAAAATAATACAAGAATCAATATGACCTGTCTCCTAAAACTCTCACTGAGGAAAAAAATGTATTCATCTTGGAATATGTATGCTTAATTTCAATTAACTAGTAGCTTGCTTGTCTCCTTAAAAATAAAAAAAAAAAAAAAAGGGAGGGACGACTGAAATTATGATGTGAAGTATCTAGTGCTAGCTAATCTAATTTAACAGGTTTTAATTCAGCCATAAAATGCACCCTGTGTCCAGGCAATCTGCATAACATTTTCAGGGCTTCAGTGAACCTTCACAGTGGGCAAGCCAGAACTACTCCCCTCGTCTCCTCCAGTTTTTTCCCTATTCACTTGAATCCTGTAAAAGGGAGAGATGTGGGGAGGGAGGAGGGATTTAATCTGCAAAGCCTTATAAGACATAATGACAGCCATTCTATATTGTTGACAATGGCAGAATTTTTCCTTAATCTGAGGTGTCATTTTATATACACCGGATGCTGCAGATAATTTTACCTGCTAGTGACGTATATAATTTCCATTATTTTAAAAAGTAAGTATTTTGTGCTTATCTACACATTCATGCATGTTAATATTTTCTTGCACAAAATGGCCAGCTATGTGTCTTAACTGCATGCTTGTGCATACAATTGCATGTCTGATTTCTATATGCTATTCCTACAATCACACATCTCTAAAATTTGTGCTGTCCAGCAATAAAATCTTTGGGATTCTTATCAACGAAAGGCAATAGATGTAAAGGGTTTACAGTAGAATCATGAAGCAAAGCATTTAATTTACTCTACTACTACTTATATCAATGAAATGTACTAAGGTATTTATAACTTGGTTGGGGACTGAACTTTGAATCTCTCCATGGAAAAGTGGGAGACAGATGGAGCCTGCTGCAGTAGTGTATGGAGAACACACTAACTTTTTTCTTGATTAATGATTTGGGGCCTTTTGTTTTCCAACACACACCAAAATAAGACAAATGAAAGTAGCATGTAATTGGATAAATCTTTTTTGCTTTTAGTTCTGAGTGGGTTCCAAGAAGGGACATGCTGATCAATTATTTAATCATGTGATTAGTATATTTTTTCTCTGCAATCTCTAACTACTAGTCACCTTTTTTCTTCCATACTAGGTGATGGTATTAAACAAGTTGTAAAATGTTAGTTGTCAGAATTTTGTATAAATCAGTTTCCTTATTTTAATATCTCAAAGCTAGCATTACAACTAAATTATCAGTGTAGCCAGTCCCCATATATGAAGCATTTTTTATTAATCTGTATAAATATTAACTCCCACAACTGAGTACTGAAACTGGGCAGAACATTCAGAAACAGTACAATACTGAGTAAAATGAGATGATGGATGGAAAGTGAGAGGCTATTTGGAAGAAATACAGAGAGTAACCATTTTTACAGATTATCAGGAATGTCTTTTTCCAAGTGGTTTTCAGTAAAAACAGATGCTATCTCTGTACCTTTTTTTAAAAAAAAAAAATAGGTCTTAAAATTTCTAGTAGTGCATTGTTGTGACTTATTTCATTATATTAAATAAGAATTGTTATGAAGAACAAGTTTTTAAATATACATAATGCACCACTTTTCATTTTGTGATCTTTGGCTGCAGTCACTACAATTATCATTCAACTATGTGTTGGTCTACAAAGATCATAACAACTGACAGCTACTCAGCACGGATGGATTGTGTGATCAGCCTTTTCCCAAGATAATACTACTTTGACTAGATCGTCTGCTCTATTACTTGCAGATATGTAGACTTTTTCAGGCTTTAAAGATGTGACACCAGATGTTGTGCAATTTTAATCCAAGCAGGAACGTTCAGATTAATATTTTATTTTTTAAACCAAGGAATGACTAAGATCTAAATATTCTTTGTCTAAGGAATGTTACTAAGCAGTCATTCCTTTATTATTATTATTTATTATTAAAGTGGACTTCTGTGTTGGGTGGGATAAAACACTTCATTTATGTCCTATATATAAACAGAAAGTGCCTGAATGTCTCATAAATCTTCTATCAGAGTAGTGACTCTTTAACCATATTGATCTTTAACCATAGCACTGCAAGATATTGAGTACATCTTTGGTTGCTTGTTTTATCTTTTTTCCTTTTGAAGCTCAAAGTATTGTGCAGTAGCGTGTTCTATACTATGAAATAGTTTTCTGTTCTTGTATGTAATGCAGGAGGTCGGAAGTCTCATAGAAATAGTTTTCCTGAACTACTCCTGTCCCCTCTTCTGTGCTCTTTGTCCTAACCAGCAGGTGAAAAAGTGCTGAACTTTCTGATGAGGTTGCCCTAATCATGACCTCAGAAAGCTTAGTGCCCTGATTTGTTCCTACTGGCTGCACAACAGCTGAACAAGAGTGAGCCAATGTCTTAAGTGGTGTTTTGAAATCTGGATGTATGCGGATTTCCACACCTCTTTCCAACAGAATTAATGCAATTGAGACAGCTGGTATAATCTTGGAGCAGGGGAAAAAAGCACCTGCTCAGATCTCTTCTGTGGACTCTTTTTGTTTTGTGCTTCTAGGAGTTGCCAGTTCCCTTGCAGATGCACAAGTATAAATTGGCTAAAATATGTCAGTTTGGTATTTCTAACTGCTCCATAACATTTGGAATTATGATAATCAGTAATTTCTAGGGCTGTTAAGCCATTAAGAAAATTAATTGCATGATTAATTTCACTGTTAAACAATACTAGAATACCATTTATTTTAAATATTTTTGGATGTTTTCTACATTTTCAAATATATTGACTTCAATTACATCAGAATACTAAGTGTACAATGCTCACCTTATAATTTTGGTTACTAGTATTTGCACTGTATAAAAACTAAATAGTATTTTTCAGTTCACCTAATACAAGTACTGTAGTGCAATCTCTTTATCATGAAAGCTGAACTTACAAATGTAGCATTATGTACAAAAAAACCTGCATTCAAAAATAAAACCATCTAAAATTTTAGAGCCTGCAAGTCCTGCTCAAAGAAATTTGTTTACATTTGCAGAAGATAGTTATGTCCGCTTCTTGTTTACAATGTCGTCTGAAAGTCAGAACAGGCGTTCGCGTGGCACTGCTGTAACTGGAGTCTCAAGGTATTTACGTGCCAGATGCGCTAAAGATCTTATGTCCCTTCGTGCTTCAACCACCATTCCAGGCGACACACATCCATGCTGATGATGGGTTTTGCTCAATAACAGTCCAAAACGGTGCGGACCGACACATGATCGTTTTCATTATCTGAGTCAGATGCCACCAGCAGAAGGTTGATTTTTTTTTTTTTTTTTTTTTTTTTTTTTTATTTTTGGAGGTTTGGGTTCTGTAGTTTCTGCATCGTAGTGTTGCTCTTTTTTAAGACTTCTGAAAGCATTCCCTACACCTCATCCCCCTCAGATTTTGGAAGATGCTTCAGATTCTTAAAGCTTGGCCCAAGGTTTGTAACTATCTTTAGAGATCTCGCGTTGGTACCTTCTTTGCATTTTGTCAAATCTGCTGTGAAAGTGTTCTTAAAATGAACAAGGTACTGGGTCATCATTCTAACATTAAATATATGGTAGAATGCAGGTAAAACAGAACAGGAGACATAAAATTCTCCCCTGCAAGGAGTACAGTCACAAATTGAATGCATTATTTTATTTTTAACACGCATCGTCAGCATGGAAGCATGTCCTCTGTAATGGTGGGTGAAGCATGAAGGGGCCTACAAATGTTTAGCATATCTGCAAGGTATTTATGTGCCAATATTAACTATAAAAGTGCCATGCAAATGCCTGTTCTCACTTTTGGTGGTGGTGTAAATAAGAAGCAGTTAGCATTATCTCCCATGAATGTAAATAAACTTGTTTTGTCTTAGGATTTGGCTGAACAAGAAGTAGAATTGAGTGGACTTGTAGGCTCTGAAGTTTTGCATGGTTTTGTTGAGTGTGATTACATAACAAAAAAATCAATATTTGTAAGTTGCACTTTCACCACAGATTGTACTACAGTACTTGTATGAAGTGAATTGAAAAATACTATTTTTTACAGTGCAAATATTTGTAATAAAAATAACTTATTTCAATTACAATACAGAATACTATGTGGAAATGTAGAAAAAAATCCAAAAGATTTATTAAATTTCAAGTGGTAGTCTATTGTTTAACAGTGCGATTAAAACTGCGATTAATCGTGATTAATTTTTTGGGTCAATCGTGGGAGTTAACTGATCGACAGCCCTAGTAATTCCCTTTTGGATTTCAGCTACTGGTAAATATTTTCTGTTCTAAATTCTGTGTCCCTGATTTTGAAGGAGTCCAGTGCATTTGTACTTTTGGATGCAAAGTGCCTATCAGAATGGGGGCTGTGGGAAGTGGCGGCCAGCACGTCCTTCGGCCCACGCTGCTTCCTGCAGTCCCCATTGGCCTGGAATGGTGAACCGCGGCCAGTGGGAATGCCGATCGGCCAAACCTGTGGATGCTGCAGGTGAACGAACTATCCTGGATCGCCAGTGGATTTCCCTGTTGGGCAATGTGTCAAAGGTTGCCAATCCCTGGTCTAAATAATAAAATGGGAAACTAAGGCCAGGTCTACACTGCGACTTTAAATCGGTTTAATGGCCGATATACCGATTTAACGCTGTATCCGTTCACACGATGTCGTCATTAATATCGAGTTAAACGGCTCCTTAAATCGATTTCGGAACTCCTCCCAAACGAGAGGAGTAGCACTAAATTCGATAGTGATAACTCGGATTAGGGTTCGTGTGGACGGAAATCGACGTTATTGGCCTCCTGGCGGGCATCCGAGTGCAGCACTGACCGCTTGGACAGCAATCTGAATCGATTGCAGCGGGCAGGCGTAAACAAGAAAAGCCCCGGCGACTTTGAATTACATTTCCTGCTTGTCCACGTGGAGCTACTGATCAGCACGGCTTGCAATGCGTTGAATCGAAAGAGCTCGCATAGACCGTACGGGACGATACGGAGTCTGATGCCTGTGGGGAGACAAATCGTTGTATGCAGCTCTTCACAGAAACGAATCCAAAGCGTATTGAATAACAAACTCCAGATACACCAGCGCGTTGACAGCGTAGGAAGCAGAGACCAATGGGCTCATGAATGGAGGGAGGGCTAGACTCCAGCTCCCACAGTCCACAGCGTCTCTGAAATATGCATTCTGGTTCCATGTTGTCAGGCTTCAACACGGTTGCGTGGTCAGGGACAGCCTCTCAGTTATTTCCCCCCGCACACGTGAAAAAAAAGAGGGAATAATTGCCCTGTTGCTATGCGTTTGCTCATGCACTCCGCGAAACGGGCGCCAAAGGAGTTGTCTGCCTGCCATTCACAAAGGAGCGGTGAGGCTGTTACCAGCACCACCCGGCAGTGTTTTCTGCCCCATCAGCAACTGTGCTCTCAAGGAAGTGGGAACATATGGATAGCTAGGAACGCTACCCACAGTGCACCGGCCTGAAATCGATGGTAGCTTTGGACCATGGACGCAAACAATCGATTTCGGGATCCCACTGTGGACGCGCTAAACCGATTTTATTAGATCTGTTTTGTAATATCGGTTTAAGCTAATTCGAAATAATCGTGCAGTGTAGATGTACCCTAAGACTAAACCTGAAACCAATACCTTTTTTTAAACACTCCAGTATCCTCAGCAGAAACTGGGAGTATTCTCCTCTTTCCCTCTCTTCTCCCCTCCCCACCCTACCCGCAATATTTTAAGGGAAAAATCTTTTGTCTTGCTGTGTGTCCTTAGTAACTTCAGTGGGAGCCGCATAAGTATCTGAGACCACCTGAAGTGTGACTTCATTCAAAACAAATTCTTAAGACCAAAGTCTCAACCCTGGCATATTTTGGTATATCAATGAAAGTGTTGCCTAAATCAGGTGGCAGTATCCGCTCAGTAGCTGGTTTCTAAAATGTACGAAGTGTGGTATCCATCTTGGTGCTGATAGTTTCTCATGCATAGGAAGTGTTTATTGACGCATCATCAAAAAGGCTGGAAATAATTTTTGTAATGAGCTTACAAAGGTTTACCATGACTCAGTTTCCACACAAGCACTTCTTTGTTAGTCTAAAGGACACTTGGTGTTAGGTTACATCCAAACTAAAATATAGGAATATACACACTTTTATACTATATTATTGCTACCATATACAGTATAACTGTTGGCCAGAATACTAACAGGATCAGGCCTGTTAGGTACCCTCCCGTCATGGTGCCTCATCAGAGGGGTAAATCAAAACTGACAAAGAAATCCCTAAAAACCTTGCCTATTATGCACTGTAAATTGCAAGTGATGTCTTTGCTGGTTACTGGGCTTTAGCTAAGGCCAGGTGAGGCATTAAAAATAAATATGTTATATTAAAAAGTCAATATAGTATGCCATGCAGTAACTCAATTAACAGTGTGGTTTTTTTTTAATTTGTTACCTCAGCCCAAACACTTAAATAAGATAATGCTGGTATTTCAAGGGACACTACAAGTTTAACACAATTTTCTCATGATTTCATTTTTTTTAGTTACGTGGTTTCAGCATATTGTGTGAACATCCAAACTAAATTAAAAAACATAGTTCACCCAGAACTCGTGTAGGCTTATATTCCTACAGTAAGCATGCATGGTGCTTTATAAATGCAGACAAAGATGCTTCCTTGAACGTACAATCTTGAGCCCTGATCACACAAGCAGATCCACAGAAATCAAATGGGGCTCCAGGTGGGTGCAAGATTCTTCCGTTCCTGGATCTGCTTGCATGGTTAGGGCCTAAGTTAGAAAGTGTGGCCAAAGGGAACTGAAGGCAATATGACCAAAGATTTGTATTTTGAGTAGTTTATGTATAGGTGCTTTACTTCAGGTGTGCATGTGGGTCTCAAGCCCTTGATTAGAGGCTTGTCATTAGCAGCGTCTGTTCAGCCTGCTCAAGTGCTCTAAACAACTTTATGCCACACTCCAAGGGTTCATGGGGCTGCATGGGTCAACTGCCCTCAGTTTCTTCTGTACCACCTCAGCCTGAGACTGAGCTTTAGCGTGTCTGCCTCATGAGTGCCTCAGTATTTAGTGTTGGTTGTTGAGAGGTTTCAGGTTTTTCCTCCTCGCCAAGATTGCAAGCTGCAACCTTTTGTCCACCTCCCTGCTCATGAAGGCTTTTTCCCTCCCCTTCCCATTTCTAACAGGCCTAGCAGTGTATTACAAGAGAAGTGAATCATGGATGGTATAGCCCAATGTTTTGTAGCATGCACTTTCCTGTCCCTCTTCAGGGACCCCTCTCATGAGACTATACTGAGTCAAGAAGTATGCTCCCTCCTTTGTTTAGGAGCAGTAGAGCCAGACCCATCCCCTCACAGGCGGAAAGGGTTTTATTCAAAGTATTTGTTCCAAAGGAGGATGGAGGGCAGGGGTGCTGGAACGGGGGGATGACCAGGGGACCATTGCTCTCCATTTTTTATCTGCAGTAAGGGCAAGCAGTGGGTGGAGGGCATGGAGCAGAGCAAGCCCCTCAAGAGGGGAAGGAGTGGCACTGGAGGGCTGGGTCACGGTTCAGGTGCCAGTGGCCTCTCCATTTCTAGGGTGCTGCTGCTGCTCCCGATGGAGGATGGAGACCGACTTTAGATCTAAGACAACTGAGCAAATTTTTGAAGTCTTAAAAGTTCCATGCAGTAACTCTGGCAGCTATAATCCTTTCTCTAGAGGCAAGAGAGGTGTTGGGCTGAAACCCAATTTCCATGTAGCGATACATCCTCCACACAGGAGAGAGCTGTGCTTTGCCATGGGCTGGGATCGTTTTCAGTACAGAATACTTCCTTTCAGCCTGTCTTCATCCCTCAAGGATGTTCTCAAAGATTTTATCGGTAGTAACTGCTTAGGGAAGCAATTTTAGCCTTCCCATATCTTGCCGAATGACTGCTCAAGGGCTGATCTGACAAAGAGGGACTAACTTTTACACCCAGATCATGCTCTACCTTTTCTAGGAGTTGGATCTTGTCTAACATGAAGAAATCCAAGTTAGGCCCTGTACAGAGAATATAATTCATAGGGGCATATTCGTTGGCAGACAGGGCCTCCCTTCCTACAGAGAGATTCATAACTTTGTCAAATCTGGTCAGGGCAATTCAAAGAAGACCTGTATTACAGCAAGGTGCTCTTTGCAGCTCCTGGGTCATGGTGCAGCTTGCACCTTCATTACCGAGCATGCAAGATTATGCCTCAGCTGGTTCAGAAGGATCTAGTCCTCAAACAGGTTATGGTTCTCCTCCAGGTCAAGAACTCCCTTAATTGGTGGAAAGATAAATACAATGTTTACATGACCATCGCTGTTAAAGGGGAGCACACTTCAATGTACTCACAACTCGGGTCACCTGATCAGCTCAGGAAACTTGTCTCCTTATCAACTTGCTGGAACTCAGGGCAGTCAAGAATGCCTGCCTTCAGTTCCTACCCCTCAAGGGAAAATCGGTAAATCATGATGGACAATGTGGCTTGTATGTTCTATGTCAACAAACGGGAGGAGTAAGATCCTGCTCTGTGCACTGAAGCTATACAGTTATAGAACTGGTGTATAGCCCATCACATTCAGATCTCAGCCTTCTACTTTCCTGGAGTCCAGAATATCAAAGCCAATATACTCAGCAGGTGAGTCTCCCAGGGCTACAAATGAGAATTGGACTCTCAGATCTCTTCATGGGATATTCCAGAGATGTGGATTGCAAGAAGTGAACCTATTTGCCACATCCAATAACAGGAAGTTCCCCTTTATTGTTAAGAGGAGGCTTCGGTCCCCTCTCTTTGGGAGACTCCTTTGCCCTTCCTTGGATAAAGGGCCTTTTCTATGCATTCCGTCCAACACTGCTAATTCTAAAAGATGAGGGGAAATCAGGCAGGATAAAGCCACAGTTATCCTTGTAATACCGACCTGACTGAGGTAAGCTTTGTATCCTTACCTGCTTTATCTGTGTGTCCAACTGGTGCTCCAGAATATTACTGTCCCTCATCTACTGTCCCAGGACACAAGTTGTGTGCTTCACCTTAAACTAGGGTTCTCCATCTCCAGGCATGGGTTCATGGGGTTAGAATCCACCTGCTTGACTGACTGGAATACAGCAATGTTACTAAACAATAGAAGGGAGTCAACTCCAATTAGTTGCCTTCAGAATGGAAGAGGTTCAACCACCACCATCTTGTGCCTGAATCTTTTCTGCTCTCCGCCATCTTGGATTATCTGATGGATTGAAGCCTGACTGTGTTTTGCACACCCTGTATCCTCAAGATTTATTAAGGGTCTGTGGAATCTTTATCCCAGATTAAAGATCATACTCAGACTTGGGGGGGGGGGGGGGTCTCTTCTTAGATACCTTTTTTTGGGGACCTTTGTTTGAACCTATGACAACCTGCTCCTTGCTTCACTTATCTGTGAAGACTTCCTTTCTAGTAGCTATCGTGTTAGCTCACAGGGATGGAGAAACTGTAGCCCTAGTTACACACCTCTACCCCCATTTATGATTCTCCCCCCCCGAAACCCCCAAGGATAGTGTCTCCCCCTGTGTTTTACATGCAAAGTTCTTACCTAAGGTGGTGTTGGATTTACAGCTTAACCAGTTTGTTGGTTCACTGGGACTTTTTCCTAAACTGTGTAAATCTCAGCAGGAGACTTCCCTTGATATGTTAGATGTGTGGCAGGCTTTGACCTTTTATCTTGATAGGACCAAGCAATTTCGGAAATCACCTGGATGCTTTGTCTCCATCACAGAAAGATCCCAGGGCTCCATGATCTCTTCAGAGTCTGAGATGGATCTCTAGGGTTATTTACTGTTTGGTATGATGCAGCTGGTGCTTTGCTTCCCCAGAGGATTATAGCACACTGCCAGATCACAAGTAACTTCTACATCATGACTCAAAAACATTCAAGTGCTGAGATGGTCAGAGCAGATACCTAGATTTCAGTGCACACCTTTTCTAAACACTACAGTTTGGTCCACACCATCAGATCTGATGTAGAACTTGGTTCTGCTGTACTGTCTTCAGTCTTGGAATTGATTCTGAAGTGCCCTCCTTCCTGTGACGATATTGCTCAGGAGTCACCTGAAGTGGAACACCCACAGGGACACTACTCAAAGAAGAAAAGGTTACTCTCTTTGTGCAGTGACTGTTTGTTCTTAAAGATGTGTCCCTTTGGGTGCTCCACTACTTGCCCTTCTTCCCTTTTTGCTTTGGACTGTTCTTGTTGCATGTTGGGATAGGGAAGAAACTGAGGGCAGTTCATCTGTGCAGCTCTCTGTACCCTCTGAGTACAGCACAAGGTTGTATAGAGCACATGCGTGGGTGGAACAGATGCTGCTGAGGGCAAATCTCTGATCCCAAGCTTGAGGCACATATGCACCTGAAAAGGAGCATCTATAGAGGGACACATCAGGAAGAACCACAGTTACTATATAAGGTGAGTAACCTTTTCTGTTCTGGATAGTTCTGCTGTTAAATTTCTAGAATGGTTTCACTAATGATTTTTTTTTTTTTTTTTTTTTTTAATTTCTTTTAATTGCAGGCATATGAGAGAGAGAGAGAGAGTGGAAGGGGAGCTGAGAAGTGAGTGGTAGGAGGCACTTGAATGGTCTCATAAGGCAGTGGTTCTCAACCAGGGGCATGCATAACCCTGGGGGATATGCAGAAGTCTTCCAGGGGGTACATCAACTCATCTAGATATTTGCCTAGTTTTACAGCAGACTACATAAAAAGCAAAGCCAATACAAACTAAAATTTCATACAGGCAAAATGAGAAAGTAAGCAAATTTTTCAGTAATAGTGAGTATTTTTCTGATTTTTGTAAACAAGTACTTAATGAGATGAAATTTGGAGTACGCAAGACAAATCAGACTCCTAGACTACTGTAGCCCTTTCAGAAAGACTGAGAGCCACTGCCCTAAGGGGGTGGGGGGTGTGTGTGCGTGTGCGCGTGTGTGTGTGCGCGCGTAACTGGCTCAGACTTAAGTGAGATCTGAAGGATGCAGTAAGGTGGGAGGAAATAACTGAGTATATTTCATGGGCCGAGATAAAGCAGGGAACAAGAGTGGGTACACAGCTACCAGTGATACTGTAGGTTTTTATCTAAAATCCTGCATCTAACTAACTCACTAGAAGGATTTAATAAGGTGATGGAAAGCAGTATTGTGTTCACAGGAGAGAGTAACTATAAGAACATAACCCTCAGTTTAATAGAAGAAATTTATTTTCAGATAAGCTTGTGATTGGAAAACACTGCTCAAAAATAAAACAAAGGGAGTAGAAATGTTTTTTGTGCACTTTCCTTCAAACCACACCCCCCTCCCCTAACCAAAAGCGCTTTACTATAGTTTTACATGTAGTCCCTAGAAAAACTGTTTCTCTGACTCTCTCTTAAAAGGTCAAGAGTAAAAATTAATATAATAGGAATAGCTAAAGATTGCTAAAATTTTAACAAAATGGTTTCAAGTTTAAGTGCATTATTTACTTTGAAAACTGAGTTTCCTAGTAGAAAACAGGAAAGTGAATGGCTAATCATGCATTATATATTTTCTAAATAAATGGCAGTGTTCAACTGAATTTGTTGACTGAACCAGCCTTAAAGATTACAGCCTTTGAACATTTAATCAAATTGTAGTACAGTAGGATATTGGTGATTCACATTTTTACTAATCCACAAACTTCATAATAGGTACATCCCAAAATAAGTCTTCCCATTTTACGGCAGAGCTCAACAGATTAGTGCAGTAATGAGCTCACAAATTACTATGACTACACTTAATTTGACAAAAATATTATCCCTTTTCCTACATTCGGACTGGCATGAATGGAACCTCATGCCATGCGATTCCCCCGTTGAACCCAAAGGGACACTGTAAATGGGCAAGGGTCTACTCCATGTGGATTCAGTCACAGAGACTGAGGCCTATATTGCTGAACATCTACTAGTGTAACTGAAGAATTATACATTCAAGCTTAGTTATGCTAGATGGACAAACAAAAAAACATGTAATTTGTCAAATTTTGTAAACTGCTATGGTTGTACCAATCTTCAGAGTGAATTTGTCGAGTTATTTTCAATATTTACAGTAGATCTTAGTTGCCTGTTCTGTTTCACTACTTCAAAAACTTGGTTTGTATCACACAATTTGTATGTATATAATATTGAAAAACATTTACATATTTTTCTTTTGTGAATGTCACTAGCTGGGTAGCTGCATATTCTGCCTTGTCAGAGACCTTGAATTGTGGGTGTAAACAAAAAGTCAGGGAAATCCAGTTAAAACTGTCTAGTGTACTGGGCTTACCAATACTAAAATGTCTGCTAATGCATTTTTTAATTGATTTGCTACCCCTATCTACTTGTCTCCAAGCATGGCTCTGAGGGCTTGTCTACGCTTACCAGAGGATCGATGCTATAGTGATCGATGCATTGGTGGTCGATTTTTAGCAGGTCTGAATCAACCACTGATTACTCTCCTGTTGACTCCTGTACTCCTCCTGTTCGAAAAGCATAAGGGGAATCAACGGGAGAGCATTGCCTGTTGATGTGTAGTGTGCATCCTGTTACCAGAAACGGGGCCGGCCAGTAAGCTTGGGGAGGACTAATGACCCACCAGAGTTAGGCAGAAAGCAGCACGTTTATTATATTGATAGGTAAGCTCAAAAAAACGGCATGGGGGTGTCACATTTACACTCGCATACTCACATTCCCAGGACAGGCATGGCACTGGAGATGTCAGGATCCTTCAAGGTAAGTGTCCCACAGCACAGTGATGGATGGTGTGATGAAGGCACGTCTTCCTGAGGCACGATGGAATGCAATGCAGCAAACCACTGGCCAGGCGGTCCAGGTGAAGGCAAAAAATGAGCTCAAACTAGTTATGGGAATAAAGGGAAACGACGACTTTTTATCAATACATTAGAAGCAAGAGGAAGACCAAGGACAGGGTAGGCCCACTGCTCAGTGAGGAGGGAGAAACAGTAACAGGAAACCTGGAAATGGCAGAGATGCTTAATGGCTTCTTTGTTTCTAATCTTGCCCCTGCATTTCTGTGTTATTTGCCTATATTCATCCTTTGTAATCTGACCTAGTTTCCATTTTTTATATGACTCCTTTTTATTTTGTAGGTCATGCAAGATCTCGTGGTTAAGCCAAGGTGTCTTTGCCACATTTTCTATCCTTCCTACGCCATTGGGAAATAGCTTGGTTTGGGCCCTTAATGTGTCCCTTTGAAAACTGCCACTCTCCTGCATTGTTTTCTTCCCCTCAGTTTGATCCCGTGGACCTTACCTAACAGCTCTCTTAGCTTATCAAAAATCCGCCTTCACTGACAATCCATGTCTCTATTTTGCTGTACTCCTTCTGCCCTTCCTTAGAATTGCAAACTTGAATTTTCATGATCACATTTACCCAAGCTTCCTTCTAAACTTTCAAATTCTAACGAGTTCTCCTAATTTGTTAAAATCAAGTCTAGAAAGCTTCCCCCCTAGTAGCTTTTTCAACCTTCTGGAATAGTTGTCTGCATGCGTCCAAGAACTTTATTTGGATAGTCTGTGCCCCGCGGTGTTTATTTTCCCCAACATATATCTGGAAAAGTGAAAGTCCCCCATCACCAACCTAATCTTGGGCTTTGATGATTTTGTTGTAAAAAAGCCTCATCCACCTCTTCCACCGCTGGTTACGGTGGCCTGTAGTCACTCCTACATGACATCCACCCTTGTTTTTTACCCTTTTATTTTAATCCGAACCCAGAAGACGCTCACCCCACTCCGTCTCCTATGTCCATCCCGCTCCGTCCAAGTGTGCACATCTTTCATATATAAGGCAACACCCCCCTCCCTTTTTCCCTGCTATCTCCTGAGCACATACCATCCCCACCAACATTCCAATCATGTGTATTAATCCCTACCAAGTTTCAAGTGATGCCAACAAGTCAATAGTTGTATTTATTTATTAGCAACTTCCAGTTCTTCCGCTTAGTTACCCATACTTCTTCGATTTGTATAAGGCCATCTAAGATACGGTTGATCTTGCCTCCCAGTTTCCCTGACCCCTTTCTCTCCTGCCATTATAGCACGCTCCCTCTTGTTTCGGAACCCATCCCCAGGTCTTCAAGTTCCCCCACTTACCTGTGGGCTTTGCTCCCTGTCCCCGTGAACCTAGTTTAAAGCCCTCCTCACTAAGGTTAGTCCATCTGTTGCAAATAAGGTCTTGCCCCTCCTCAAAAGGTGACGCCATCCTGCTACGCCAGTCCTCCTCAAATACATCCTGTGGTCGAGAAAGCCAAAGCCCTCCTGGCGACACCATCTTTGCATTAGGCCAGCATTCACCTCTGTGGAATGCATGCTCTCTCTGCCTGGGCCTACCTTTGACAGGAAGAATCGAAGAGAATACCACCCGTCTCCCAGAGCCCTGTGTCACTCTTGAATCCGCTCAGCATGCACACCATCGCAGTACATTTGTGCCCACATGGATGAGTAGAGCATGGGGTAGTAGTCAGAAGGCCGGATAATCCCGGACAATGCCGTCTGTAACATTTCGGAAACAGAACACCCGCGGCAGGCCAAGCATACCTCCTGAGATGAAAATGTCAGGTGACAGATGGGCCCTCCGTCCCCCTCAGCAGAGATCTTCCGACCACCACTACACTATGTTCCTATTTTCAGTTGGTGGCAGCAACCTCCAGCCTTAGGGGTACGAGGCTTCTCCTCCTTTACTGTAGGGGGTGATTCCTTCTCTCCTGTATCAAGAGGAGGATAACGGTTACCTATTACCACGGCGGGAGGGTTTGCAGCAGGGGTGGAGCACTGCCCGTTGTCAGAAGTAACCAGCTGCCAGTGTCCACCCTGAGCCAACTCCTCCTCCACCAGTGGTGCGTCAGCAGTCCTGTGAACTGGGACAGCTGCCTCAGCTGTCTCCACATGGACACTGTCCAGGAATTGTTCGTGGATACGGATGCTCCTCAACCTAGCCACCTCCTCCTGTAGCTCTCCCACCTGCTGCCTAGAGATTCCACCAGTAGGCACTTTTCACATTGTATGCCCCTGCCAGCCTGGATATCAGTAAGTGGAAATTGCAAGTTACAGTCTTTGCAGAACCACACCAGAATCTGGGTAGAAGCATCCGTGCTCTGTCTGCCTACAAGCACAGGTGGAGGAGACGGAAGCAGTGCTGGCACAGGTGTTGTGGGTCCTCCTAACCATCATAAGCTTTCCTCTGTTCAGCTCCCTCTCAAACTCCCCTGTCTGCTCTGCTTTAAAGAAAAAGGTTTTAGATTAGTTTGATTTATAAGTTTTCAAGGGACTAATGGGTCACAGATAGGACGGACAAGGGACCCCCGCTCCCTTCCCACTCCCCTTCCAAACTCCCTTGCGAAACTCCCTGTTAGCAGCCCCTGTTTGCACAGCTCCCTGGTCGCTTGCGTGCGGCTTTATAAAGCCCTGGACTGAGTGAATGCCCCGCCCAATGGTTAGGCCTCAGTCAATTACCAGAGGCTTCTGGCTTTCAAACCTTCCTTTGTAGCTCAGCCTCCAACTGCCAGCTACAGCACACGGTCCTTCAAACAACCACACAAACAAACAGACAGACAAACACAAGCTCAGCACACAGCAAGTAACCCCCAAACACAAACACACACACACACACTCACTTACCCCACAGATGCTGTATTTGCTCCTCCTTCACCTGGAGAACTCCCTTGCGAAACTTCCTGTTAGCAGCCCAGGGAGTGAGAGACTGAGATGGTAATCTCAGTCTCTCACATCAATTGTCATTCGTAGACTACTTGGAATCCTAATAGTTTAAAGAAATGAACTTTCTGAAGACTTTGTTTTGCAGAGTTCCTTTATTTCTTAAATTGTGGTAATTTTCTGAAGTGTCAGATGCATTGAAGTAAAACAAGATCTTTTATTTATTTTAAAAAAATTAGAGAACTTTCACTTTATGGTTATTTAAATAGGTTTTCAGGACTACTATAGGAAAACATCTATTATGTAGTTTATTTGACATCACCAGTTTAACATGCTGTTTAAAGTGGAAACTTAAGTCTTTCCTTCTGTCTACAGCTGCAGTTTTAAATAGAGCATCATTGTCATGTGATGAGCATGGATGTCAAAACATTTGAGAGTAATTGGTAACCTGAACAGTTCCTGTATATTAAATATTTATAGAAGAAAATGAACTCCAGAGCACCCTGCTATGCAGGCAGTTATAAACTGTTCAGATACACTGCTGTGTTGGTAATAACATGAACATCCAGTATGGATTTAGGAAGAACATAACACATAATTGTTCACTTGTGTTCAGTTTTAACGGTGTACCTTTCATGCATCTAAAAGCTGACATATGAAAGCATATAAAAAGGGAACCGAAAAACATCCGAAACTGTAGAGAATCATTTAGCCTTAGCCAAACTGATTGCTAGTCAGCTGCCACAGAAACAGCCCATTCTTTCCTTTCCAGTCCTCTAGTAGGAGAGCCATAGTGTAATCTTTTAAATAAACAATCTCTTGTATGTCTAGGCCTGAGTTCCAGCATATCTCTGTTTCATGTCCTCTGGTGGAAGCAAGTTGTAAACTACAAAAGAAAAGATAATGAAGGGCAAGCCATGTTAATTTAAATCTAAAATTGGATTACAATAAAAATTTATTATGCTGGACTCTTTCAGACAAATGCACAATGGCCATGATTAATAAGACTTGGTTATACAACTTTAATTTATGTAATAAACTTGAGTTGTCAGGCAGGTAATATAATGCAGTGCTGTGATACAAGTGTCAAATTCACATGTTTGATTTAAATCTCTCTAATTTCAGCTTCATTGTTGCAATTTCCGTATTAAATCAATTTAATGCTTAGGAAATCCAGCAGAGGGAGTTCAATTTCCAAATGAAATCTGTTCGCTTTACTGGAGGAGTCTGGAAGAAAGGTCCAGCCAGTACATTACTGTGAAAACATGGCACGCTTGTTTTTTAATATGAAAGCCTTAACTATCTCGCCATTGGATCCCTTATGACCTGGCTTATTCATGAGTATTAACAGACTCTTTTCCTTTACAAATTTAGTTTTCCTTTCTGTGATATGGTTGCAGTCAGTACAGATGTTTTGGGTATTCCCTTGTCAGTCAAGTGGTAAGAAATCCAGACAGAGCATTTTCATGTTGAGATTACTTCTTTTCTTCACTCTGTCTCCAGTCCCCACTAGCTGGTTTCCATGTTTCTTCCTTCATTGTTTGGAAGAAACAATGCCTTGAGACAGTCACCATCTCTTCTCCCCGCCCCCCTCCATTTTAGTTTCAGCTGAGTTAGAAAAAGATGGGGAGAAAGTGTTCCATCTGTTAATTTTCCCTGCAGCTATTTATAAAGAATATTTACCTTATGAATTTGCTGCTGAAAGCTTATGCTCCAATATGTCTGTTAGTCTAGAAGGTGTCACAAGACTGTCGCTTTCTGCATATCAGTGCAGCTCTGCTGCAAAACTGGGTGGGAGGGCAGAGGCTAGATGTATAAATGGGTCTACTGTGCTTTGTAGTACACTGTGCCTTGCCTTACAGCTCTGGATGTGTATGCTTGACTAAATGGGCAGTATGGCTGACATACGTTGTGCAGCTTCGTCAGTCAGTAGGGCTTCGTAAGAGGTAATCCGTTTTAAAGCATCTGTCTCAAAATAGTGTATCATTCCTGACTAGCAGTGCCTGAGTGTGAGCTTAACAGATCCTTCACTGAAGGACCGTTCAAGAATAATCTGCCTTGAAGTTTGGGGGTATAGAAAATCCTTCCCACTCTTTCCCATTGTCTGACTCGCTTGTCTGGTTTAGCATTGTTGTAGAAATAAGCATAATGGATTTGTTAGGGTCAGTGCTTCACAATGTGACCATTGACTTTGATGGGCAATAGAACCTAGTTTGCCACTCTCTCTCTAGACAAAGGATTTGTAGGTCTTGCAGGCTGCCATCTGTTTCTGGAAACAAGTGTTTATGTGGAGTGATGCAGTTTGCATGCAGAAAGCTTTTGCTTGAGGTGTGGAAAGAACTACTGAGCTTTTGTATTCAGGCTTTTCATTTCTACATGAAACTAATCCTAATTTATTAAGGGAGAGATTTTTTTAAAGGCAAGTTGGACATCCAGCTCCACTGAATACTTCCGTAATTATCTGTTAAAGTATCTGAAACGTTTACCTTCAAATAGCTAGGAAAAGGGATAAAACAACTTAATATGTAATGTCAGATTACTTTGTCTTCATGGTTTGGTTTATTGTTGAGCAGGAGCTCTGGATCCTGCTTAGAGTTTCTGGAGAGGAGGAGAGAGATTACATGCTCTGGAAAGTAAGGTAGATATTAATGATACCTAATTATGCCAGTGGAAGCTAGACATATTACACTGGCAAAGTAACATCTCCATGTATTATAAAAGTCTAACTATAAATGAATGAGGGATGCACACAATCTTAATTTCTATTTATTAAAATGTATAGTCAGTTGTGTTGCAGCTCTCATTAGCTGAGCATACCACTGAAGTTTTACTGCCTTCTTCTGAAAATAATGGACTCTGAGAAATTAAGCTACTTGGTATATTTCAATATTTATCTTGTAATCTGTTAATGTTGGGAAAATAAATGCTAATGTCCCCAGTTTGTTAGTTTGAATTTTTTAAAGTATAGCAAAGTCTCTTGCAATACCATATGTTGCAGAAAATTAGAAATGTGTGGTCCTTGAAAACATTGCCAATAAGTGTTTGTTTTTTCTCTGCTCTTGGATAACAGTTGGGAATAATGTGCATGGCAATGGACAAATGGATGTGATCGATGTGTCAGTAAACTTTTGAAGTGACCCATATGCTGGTCCTCTTTTCTGTGATTGGATTTTGTCTTTTGTAAAACAAAAGAGCTGCTTATTCTCTCTTACCTAATTGCTTTTAAACCTCATCCAGTTTGGATTACTTTCCTAAATTGACTTAGTACTATAAAGACTTGTTAATAAAATGGCCTGCCTATATGTAAGGCTTAAATAGATTAATAAATTAAATAGTCACTTCATACTATGTGTAATCTGACTGCTAGTGGATTCCATTTCTTTGCATAGCTACTCTAAGTAGTTCGGAGCTGTGATGCCTGGCCTGCGTTGTGAGGAAGATCCTGAAGTCCAGGGTCACAGACTTTAAAAAACAACTATACAATGAATTTATTAAAGGCTCTACAATTCTTATTCTCTCCAAATAGAGTTCTGCCAGAGGAGAATGTGTGTCTATAGGGTTCTGGCTCTATTCATGCCCCTCTCTGCAGCTTAGCCAGTTGTGGGCCTGATGGAACCATGTGCCCAGGAATGGCTTTTAGGCCACCCTGTGGCAGGGCAGAGGGAAGCTGAGATCAGGCAGAGTTGAGGTCACAGTTCAACTGCATTTAAACTGGGGCATGGATGAGGTAGGGGTTTGGAAGGTCATCCTTCTGTTCTAAAAGGAGGAGGAGTTACCCTCTGCTTTCTCTCTTTGGTTCATGGGGTGAGAGCTTCTCCTTAATTCAGACTACTTAACCACTAGATGCATCTTTGTAAACCTGTCTCAGTTTTTGTCTAGTATGGTTCTTACATGACACTATAGGAAGGAGAAGGCATTCTGATGGACAGAGGCCTTTGCATCTTTGCTTACCTCCACATACACCCCCAAGCTGCTGGTCTAGAATTGCCTTTTTTGTCTGGTGTTTATTACAACAACACTGCTCTAGTATCTTAGCGTAACAGGATGATAGCATTGGGGATCCAGGTTGGAGCTGGAAGCAAAAAACATTTTTTGGGGGGGAGAAGGGCAAGTAAATGCCAGGGGGTGGTGGGGAAGATCACAAGGGAGGTCTAAAAAACAGGGCTTCAACTTTCAGACCCCTATCTATCCTGTTACTGTTGCAAATGTGACCACAGTAACTTTGTACAAATGCATGGGTGTGTGTTTGATGGTACAGTACATGGTATGATATTAAAACACATTAACTTTAGGATGGCAATTGAGTTTACATGCTACCAGTGAATTTAACTATCATTGTTAAAACAGCATTTATAGCTAAAAGAAATTGCCATCTTTTACTCAACCTCAAACACAAAATTAAACTAAAGCCTTAGATCCTGCCAGAAACTTCTACCTCTGACAAAGATTGGCAATTTAGCACACGCCTGCATAACATTTTCCATCTACAATTTTTATTTCTGTGAGTTCCCTGTAACTGGTAGAAAACTGGTAGTGTCTCTTTATTCTCATTGCCCATCTAAGCATTCTATTTCTGGTCCCTTTGCATTACCCTTTCTTAGTATCCTTCTTCCTCTTCTCCTCCCAGGTGGCATTCACCCACTGTTCTCTGTCTGTGTATAGTTGCCTTCTTGTAAAGAGTTGAGGGGCATTTAAATGTAAATCTCGTATATGATGGAAGCCACTTCAAGCCAGGGATTGCAGCAGCACCTCTTGTTAAATGCACAGGTGCAGGAAACCTTTCTCCTGTCAGCAAGATTCTAGCCAAGTGGAGGTAGGTGTAATCAGTAGGTGACCGGGCCGGCCCACAGCTTTTCAGCACCTGAGATGGGGAGCTCAAATGACACCCCTGTGCCCTCTCATTGGGGCCAGAACTTTGAAAGGTCTCAATTCTGACTTGTTCCTGTTCTACTCCTGTCATGGTACTGCTCTGCTATCTACTCCAATAAAGGAGAACTAAACTTTAAATGCTTTGTTCAAAATTTTTAAGTAACACTTACATTTGCTGTTCAGACATTTGAAAGTGAACTTTTCTTGTCTGCATAGTAAACACTAACATTTTTATCTCTTTCAGTAATCAAAATGGTGCTTTCCATGCCTTCTTGGTTGCAAAGATTTGAACTGCTTCCTGCTGAAGGTCCACAGTCTGGGCCAGCTCATGCTCTATTGATGTGGTTGCAATGCTGACGAGCCTCTCCTGTGTCGTTGTGGAGCGTAGATGTGTTTTTTATTAACTTCAGCTTGGAGAAGCTGTGTTCTCCACTGACAACTGTTACCGGAAGTGTTAGTTTCATACTGTGGATGTACCCTAACTTGAAGTTTTTATTTGAATTTCCTGAATCGAGTTGATGCATTTGATGTTGTCCCCACTAAAGCGTGTGAATTCGGTGGAGTGCGTCTACAGTACTGAGGCTAGCATCGAATGGCGGAGCATTGCACTGTGGTAGCTATCCTACAGTTCCTGCAGTCTCTGCCGCCCATTGAAATTGTGGGTTAAGCTGCCAGTGCATGATAGGGCAAAAACATTCTTGTGGGTTTTTCTGGGAGTGTGCCATCACTCGCTCCTCTCTCTGTGAAAGCTACAGCAGACGCCATGCTGACAGCAGATGGTGCAGCCCCTGTCTCCTGGTATGTTGAATCCACTTTCAGTGTTCTTTCCTCTTTCTATCTACTCTTTCATCTAACCATTTCCTGCCGTTTCTTGGCCATCATGAACAGAGCTGCACAGCTTCCACCGCTTTTTCCATGTTGTCTGTCCTGGGCTCCCGTGGAAGCTACAGAAGGCAACAATTCCCTGCTGTTTCTTGGCTATTGTGAACAGAGCCACACAGACAATCTGGAGAAAGTGGCAGAAGCTGTCCTAGGCTCCTGTGGAAGCTACAGAAGACAACCATTTACCACCTTTTATTGGCCATCTTGAACAGAACAGTTCATTTTGCACCCTTTTTCAAGGATTACCCATGCAGGCGCCATTGTATGGCAAACATGGAGCCCACTCAGATCGCTGCTGCGGTTTTGACCATTGTAAATACCTCGCACATTATCCAGCAGTATGTTCAGTACCTGCAAAACCAGGCAAGGAAGCGATGACAGTGTGATTACAATACTGACGAGGATGTGGACACAGACGTTCCTAGATGCATGGCATGTGGCAGTTGGGAGATCATGGCGGCACTGGGCCAGGTTATGCCGTGGAACGCCGATTCTGGGCCCGGGAAACAAGCACAGACTGGTGGGATCACAGTGTTGCAGGTCTTGGATGATTCCCAGTGACTGCAAAACTTTCATATGCGTAGGGCCACTTTCTTGGAACTTTGACTTGCTATCGCCTGCTGTGAAGTGCAGAGACACCAGAATGAGAGCACCCCTCTGTGGTAATCTAGCCTCCCAGTCCCAGACCTGGACGTTAGCGTCCACAATCTGGTCCTGTCCCAAACCTGGACTTTTGCGTCCAAAATCTGGGGGCTTACCTGAACTCCCCCCAAGCTCACTACCAGCTTGGATATTCTCGCTGCCACCAGATCAGGAATTGATGGGGCCTGATCCCCCCTTTCCTCTCTCTGGTGTCCCCAACCCTCCCTTGGGGGGACACCCAGATTCCAAATCCCTTGGATGCTAAAAGCAGGGGAGAAAATCCCTTCCCCCCTCCTTCCCAGGCTTGCCAAGAAACCGGTTTCTCTGCTTCCCAAGAGATAAGCGTTACCTGCCCTCAGGACAATTGAGATGCAAAATACCAACAGCTTGGCTTTGCCTTTCCCGTGCCTGCCTTCCCGTGAGGGAGACAGATACCTGATACAGAGGTGATTCTTTTTCTCTTTCCCCGTAGCCTGCTCTTTCCCTGAAAGCAATAGGAAAATAGCCCACAGCCTGGCTTTTCCCTTCCCTTTGCCTCCCTAGGAAAAGAAACTTCCACACGTTTTAAAAGAAAAGTTTATATAAAAAAAGAAAGAAAATATAAAACAATAATCTTGCATTAAGAAACTCAATACAGGCTCTTGCTTATAAGAAAATATGAAGAAACAGTCTGATTTAAAAGATAGCCCGATTAAACCAGTCCAACCAATCCACATACATGTAAATACAACCCAAAGCTCCTCATAGCCGAATTGCTGGGGGTTCCTTTGTACTCACAGATGTGTAGGAGACACTTGGAGATAAGATGCAGTTAGGAGGAAGCTTGTTAACTCACAGCCGAGAAAACAACAAAAGACACAGCCATCCACATCTATTCGTACAACCCAAAGCTCCTCATAGCCGAATTGCTTTGGGGGTTCCTTTGTACTCACAGACTTTTGGTATAATATGTGAAATAAGAAGGAGTTAGGAGGAAACCTTGTTTACTCACAGCCGAGAAAACAAACAAGACCCCGAGTATCCAAATTCCCGCCCCTGACTTTTAAACAATCCAGTTCTCTGGTCCTCTGGTCAGGTGTTTGGTTACCCTTTCCAGGTAAAAGAAACTTAACCCTTACCTTACCTATCTCACCATTGAGAAGCGAGTGGTGATAACCCTGTGGAAGCTTGCAGCGCCTGACAGCTACCGGTCAGTTGGGAGCAGTTTGGAGTGGGCAAATCTACAGTAGCGGCTGTTGTGCTGCAAGTAGCCAAGGCAATCATTGAGCAGCTGCTATCAAGGGTAGTGACTTTGGGAAATGTGCAGACCACTGTGGATGGCTTTAATGCTCTGGGGTTCCCTAACTGCAGCGGGGTGATAGACAGAATGCATATCCTCATCTTTGACCGCCATGGTGTGCCAGGTTCAACATAAACTGCAAAGGGTACTTTTCTATGGTGCTGCAAGCACTGATAGATCACTAGGGATGTTCCACAGACATCAACGTGGGATGGCTAGGAAAGGTGCATGATACCCGCATCTTCAGGAACTCTGGTCCATTTGAACAGCTGCAGGAAGGGACTTATTTCCCAAACCAGAAAATTACCATTGGGGATGTTGAAATGCCTATAATTATCCTTGGGGACCCAGCCTACCCATTAATGCCATGATTCATGAAGCTATACACAGGCACCCTGGACAGTAGTAAGGAGCAGTTCAACTATAGGCTGAGCAAGTGCAGAATGGTGGTGGAGTGTGCTTTTGGACATTTGAAAGGGCACTAATGCAGTTTACTGACTCAGTTAGATCTCAGCACATCCAGTATTCCAGTTGTAATTGCTGCTTGTTGTGCTCCGCAATATCTGTGAGAGTAAGGGGGAGACATTTATGGTTGGGTGGGAGGTTGAGGCAACTTGCCTGGCTGCCAATTTCAGACAGCCAGGCAACAGGGCGATGAGAGTGTAGCAGGGCACGCTGCGCATTAGAGAAGCTTTGAAAGCCAGTTTCATGACTGACCAGGGTACGATGTGGCAGTTGTGTGTTTCTCCTGAAGTTACCCGCACCCTATATATATGAAAGGAAATAAAGTCAAAATTGTTTAAAAACTGTTCTTTATTATTTGATGCACAATGCATTGAGAGAAATTAGAAGGTAGACGGGGATGGGGGGGAGGGTTGGGCTGGAGGGGAAGAGGGGGGCAGGACAAGTCCAGAAACCAAATCAAAAGTTTCCATACGTCAGCGATCCTCTGGGGTTGAGTGTGTAGGTCCCTGTAGCCTCCCACCTCGTGTTCTTGGGCATCTGAGTGAGGAGGCTATGGAACTTGGGGAGGACTTTGATTATATAGGGGCTGCAGCAGAAGTCTGACTTGCTGTCTTTCCCACCGTACAGCGGAGCATATCAGTTTGCTCCCCCATGAGCTTGATCATAGGGTCCTGCCTGCTCTCATCATGCGCCTCCCTCCTCTCTTCCTGTAGTGCTTTACGGGACTCTGCAATTGTTTGCCTCCATGCATTCAGCTGGGCTCTATCAGTGCAGGCGGACTGCATGAGGTCGGCGAACATGTCGTCCCAAGTTAGTTTTTTCAGCCTTCTAATCTGGACCAGCCTCTGGGACAGAGTAGATAAGGACCACGTTGAAACATTTGCACCTGCAGGAGAAGAAAAAGGGAGGGTAGTATTTTTTTAAAATACATTTCAGAGAACAAAGGGGGCACTTTGGTATGAGTAAACCATCACACACAGTCAGGCAACAGAATTCATCTTGCAGGCAGCTCCTAGGGGCACGCAGGATTCTGCATCTTCTACATTCAGTTCAATGCTTTCAAACTACTGGGCCCCCTTTCTCACAGCAAGCAATGCCTTGTGGGTTTGCCATATAAAAGGAGGGCCTGTGGGCTCTCTGGGATGATCACTGCACACAACAACCACCCCCACTCCACTCCCCACTGTATGGCTCCAATCAGGCTCTCACTCTCCAGAAGTACCTTCTCCAGGGTTATGGTCCTGGAACCCGCCTTGGGAGCAGGGGGAGGCTATTGGATCCAGTGTTAAGATTAGTTCCTGGCTAGGGGGAAAAAACGGGTTCCCTACTTGCCACCTGTGCACTGTCCTCCTCCTCTTCATCCTCCAATATCTCTTCCTCCTTGCTCTGTGCAACTCCCACCTTGCAGGTGTCCATGGACAGTGGTCGGGTAGTGGTGGCATCACCCCCAGTAATTGCATGGAGCTCACTGTAAAAGCAGAATGTATGGGGCTATAACCCAGAATGCCCGTTTGCCTCCCTGGCTTTTTGGTACGCTTGCCAGAGCTCCTTGATTTTTTTGTATGTCACTGCCCTGTGTCCCTGGAGTAGCCTCTTTCCATCATGGCCCTGGAGACATTAGCGTAGGTATTTGCATTCCTTTTTTTAGAACGTAGTTCTACCATAAGACTCTTCTCCCCACCATGTGATGAGATCCAGTACCTCCTGTTCAGACCATACTGGGGCTCGTCTGCGAATCCAGGACTGCGTGATCTCATGTGATGGTGGACTGTGCTGATGGTCACCTGTCCAGCTGGTGACCAAACAGGAAATGAAATTCAAAAGTTCCCAGGGCTTTTCCTGACCACCTGCCTAGTGCATTGGATTTAAGAGTGGTGACCAGAGCGGTCACAAGGGACCATCCTGGGATAGCTCCCGGAGGCCAACAACATTGAAGTGCATCCACAGTACCTTTAACCCAGGATTGCAATCTCAATTTAAGTGCTACTCCACTTGCAGAGGTGGAGTACAGAAATCAGATTCAAGAGACCTTTAAATTGAAAAAAATCGTTTGGTGATGTGGAGGGAATCTTTTTTTTTTTTTTTTTTTTTTTTTTTAAATAACTCAGCTAATTCCAAAATAACAGGCTAGTGTAGACCAGGCCTTAGAAGTATGCGCACAGCAACAAAAGCATTTGGAAAGAGGGTGGTCATGTTATATTTGCACATATATTCCAGAACAGCCTTTGGGGTTGCTCCTGCTGAAATGTATCTTGAAAGGGCTTTCAGTTCATCACCTAAATCACTTGCACCAATATCATGCATGTCATTGTGTG
This sequence comes from Chelonoidis abingdonii, assembly GCF_003597395.2. Classification (NCBI taxonomy): domain Eukaryota; kingdom Metazoa; phylum Chordata; order Testudines; family Testudinidae; genus Chelonoidis; species Chelonoidis abingdonii. The sequence goes on from NC_133769.1 coordinate 114,655,254, forward strand.
TCAGCACTCTCTAGTGTCCTGCATTGCTGGTGTAGGTCATCTTCAGGTATAGTGAGGAGTTTTAGAATATCATACAACATCCCAAATATACTGCTGTGTTCCTTGGGCTGCATGAAACATTTTTCAACTAACAATATTGCACAATCTAGCACATGGTTAAAGAATTCAACTTTGAATTGTTGTTTGGGGTCTCTTATGTGCCTTGTAATCAAAATGTCGTTGTCTTTGGTGACTCTTGTATTCCTGAATGGGTGGGAAAATAGCTTCAGTGTGAAGTTCCTCTGCCAACTTCTGTGCACTATTCAGAATGTTTTGAAATCCCTCATCTGACTGGTAAGACTGTAGGTATGACTTTGCTTTGTCCAGTTGTTCCATTGCTCCAGATACATCAACACCATGGAGTCTCTGGCTTACATTTATTTCACAGTATGTCATGCCACAACACTAAGCCACACAGAAATTTGAAGTTATGTATGTTTCTGGTGATTCCCTACCCTCTGCCACTGTTCTCCCACAAACAGTTCCTGTCATAGCATTATCCTCCATAATAGCAACTATGGCATCATCTATCATCCCAATTTGGTGTTTGATAGGCTTTATCGCCTCCACTAGTGTGACACTCAGTGGTTTCAGTGTCAGAGGATGTTCCCAGATGTTGCTTCAAAATTTGCCATCGATGAGTTGATGCAGAGAAAAATACATAGATGCTTTTGAATTGCATTAAAAAATTCAGCAGTATCACTAGAAGCTGATGCTGCATTACTGACCACCAAGTTCAGTGAATGAGAACTGCATGGGACAAAAACAGCTCGAGGGTTAAACTCTCAGATCTGTGTCAGCACTCCTCTGTTCTTTATTCTCATGTTGGTACCATTATCGTAGCCCTGCCCTGTCATGTCAACTATCACAATTCCTGTATCTTCCAGCTTTTTAAGAAGCATTTTTGTTATACCGGCTCCTGTTTGTTGTTCAATGTCAACAAATTCTAGAAAATGCTCTGACAGTCACCATTGCAGGGACGTTTTTGCTAGGTTCTGTTACAAAACGCACCATTAAAATCATTTGTTCTTCTTCGAGTGATTGCTCATATCCATTCCAGTAGGTGTATGCGCCGCGTGTGCACGTTCGTCGGAAGATTTTTACCCTAGCAACTCCAGCGGGCCGGCAGGTCGCCCCCTAGAGTGGCGCTGCCATGACGGGTAAAATATACCCCTGCCGGCCCGCCCGCTCCTCAGTTCCTTCTTACCGCTGTGTCGGTTGTTGGAACTGTGGAGCGCGGCATAGCTGACCTCCATGTCCCTAGCTTCTCTTCGTTTATTGTTCTAGTTCTAGAGTTAGTTTAATTATAGTTTACCTAGTATAGTATAGTGTAGTTTATAGTTAGCGGGTTCGGGGCACTAGCCCTCTCCCGTGCCTGGCGCCGGGCTCATGCCTGATTCGCCGGGGTTCAAACCATGCTCGGCCTGTAAAAAGCCGATGCCCACCAGCGATCCCCACGACGCCTGCTTAAAGTGCTTGGGGGGAATCGCACATATCTGAGAAGTGCCGCATCTGCAAGGCGTTTAGACCGAGGGCCAAGAAGGAGCGAGACCAGCGCCTCAAGACGCTCCTGATGGAAGCGGCACTTAACCCTGCGTCCTCGGCACCGAGTGCCGCTTTGGCTCCGGCACCAGATCTCTCCAGCGCCGCGAAAACGCCACGGCACTGCCTTTCTCTGGCACCGGCTCGCGGGAAGAGGCCCTCGACGTCCTCTACCCCGGCTAAATAGCCCCGAAAGGAGCACCCGGCGCCGACGCCAGCCGTGTTGGCCGTGCCAGGGACTCCGTCGACTCCGGGCCCGGCGGGTCCGTCGAGTCCGATCCCTCCCAGCTCCCCGCCAAGATCTGGGGTAGAGCTGATGGTCCCCGACACCCGAGACCTTCTCGTCGGCCAGGGACCTTATCGCCTTAACCGGAGCCTGTGCTGCCCAACCCCAGCACCCCGGTTTTAATATAATGCAGGTTTTACAATCAAAGGGCAAGCCTACATCGATGCAAGCACCGTCCCCAGGATTCTCCGGTTCGGCACCGGTCAAGATCCCGGCACCCGATCTCGATCCCGAGGGAGGTCTCGCTCACGGCGCGCTGCTCGCAGTCCCGGCACGGCTCTCCACGGCGGCACCCGGTCGTACTCGCGGCGAGGTCATCTTCGCTGCTGGTCCCGATACTCCCGGCACCGTTCTGGCTCCAGCCACCGTACCGGCACCGGGACTGGCACCGGGACTTGAGGAGTCCCGAGCTGGTGGCAGGTCCCGGTCTCGATCGCGGCACCGGTATGGATCACGGCACAAGATCTCCGGGCACCGAGGAGGTCTTCGCCATCTGCAACGCGGGACCCGTTCCACTCCACCGTTCGGCTCCACCATGGCCCTCTCGCCAAGGCTCTGTCTATGGCCCTCTCGCCAAGGCTTGCCTCCTTCGCGCGGACAGTGCGTACTGAGGCCTGAAGCACCGCCGCTCTCTTTCCGGGAGCAGCCGAGATGGTCCACAACAGTGGGCTTCTGGACGCCCCGGCGATCATCAAAAGCCCAGGGCCCTCACAAATCTTCCCCCCCTCCCCCCCGATCGTCGGCCTCAGAGCACAGGGTGCTGGAGCTACTTCGTTCACGCCGCCGTCCCATCCTCCGGATGCTGAACTCCCGCAGGAGTCAGAAGCAGTGCTCCAGTCAGAGCCGCCACCAGACCCTCTCCTGCCAGGTCTCTCCTCCTCGTCCTCCCCAGATGAGGCGGTGGCGGGGACGACATCCACCATTCCCCCCCCCGCTGGACCTCAGGGCACACCAGGATCTCCTCAGGCGCGTGGCGCAAAACATGAACATCCAGGCTGAGGAGGTCTCTGAGATCGAGGACCCGGTCGTGAGCATACTCTTGGCGGATGCGCCCACCCGTGTTGCCCTGCCCTTCATAAGGACCATCCAATCCAATGCCACCACCATCTGGCAGTCACCGGCTTCCGTTCCCCCCCGCTGCTCGGGGTGTGCAGCGTAAATACATGGTCCCTTCGAAGGGCTATGAGTACCTGTATGTCCACCCGCGCCCGCGTTCCCTCGTCGTTCAATCTGTGAATGAGAGGGAACGCCATGGGCAAGAAGCTCCGGCCCCCAAGTCTAAGGAGGCGAGACATATGGACCTACTTGGCCGCAAGGTCTATTCCGCAGGAGCACTGCAACTGCAGGTCTCCAACCAGCAAGCTCTGCTCAGCCGCTACTCCTACAGCACCTGGGCGGCGGCTGATAAATTTAAGGAGCTCCTCCCACAAGAAGCTCGTCAGGAGTTCGCTGCTCTCCTTGACAAGGGGAAAAAGGTCGCACGCACTTGCTTACAGGTGGCTTTGGACGCAGCAGACTTGGCCGCCAGAACTCTGGCCTCCGGAGTCACTATGCGCCGCATCTCGTGGCTTCAGGTCTCTGGCCTTCCTCCGGAATTCCAACATACCATCCAGGACCTTCCGTTTGAGGGCCAGGGCCTGTTTTCGGATAAGACTGACCCTCGGCTGCAAAGCCTCAAAGATAATAGGGTCATTATGCATGCCCTAGGGATGCATACGCCGGTGACCCAGGGTAGACCATTCAGGCCTCAGCAGCAGCACAGGCCTTACCCCCAGCTCAGGCAAAGGCAGGACTTTGCCAGGCAGTGCAATAGGAACGGCAGGCGCAAACAGTCAGGCAACCAGGGGGGTCAAAGCCAAGGTCCCTCCAAGCCTTCCTCCGGGCCAAAGCCCTCATTTTGAAGGTGCGCCCAAGGGCGCTGTACCAGTTCCTTCCACGGATCCATCTCCTTCCTTCTCCAACCGTCTTTCGTTCTTCCTCCCGGTGTGGTGCCAGCTTACCTCAGACAGATGGGTCCTCCGCACGCTGCAGCTTGGATACCACCTGCAGTTTGCTTCATACCCACCCTCCCGCCCCCTCCCTCGTCCCTCTTCAGGGATCCCTCTCACGAGCAGATCCTCCTCCAGGAGGTACGAACGCTTCTCGACAAAGGAGCCAGAGAGGTTCCAGAGAACGAGAGGGCAGGGGGTTTTACTCCCGTTACTTTCTGATTCCCAAGGCCAAGGGAGGTCTCAGACCCATCCTCGACCTACGAGAGCTCAGCAAATACCTGGTCAAGTTGAAGTTCCGCATGGTTTCTTTGGGACATTTTCCATCCCTGTGATCCCGGGAGACTGGTACGCCCGCCTTGACATGCAGGACGCATTATTTCCATATAGCCATCTTTTCGCACGTCTCGGAGGTTCCTATCGCTTCGTTTGTCGGCAGGTGGCCGCACTATCATTCAACGGTCCTCCCTGTTCGGCCTTCTCGACGCGCCTGAGATAAGTGTTCACCAAATGCATGGCCGTAGTCGTATGCCTTTCTTCGTCCAGTCTTGTGCACGTTTCCCTACCTCGAACGATGCTTATTCGGGGCTTCAGGGCCAAGTCCTCAGTGCAGTTCCACATGGGTCAGACAGCCTTTTCTCGAGTCTGGCCTGCATGCTCAACGCAGGAGTCCACACTATCCCTACTCTAGGATAGAGATTTTATCGGCGCATTTCTAAGAACTCCACATGCCAGGGCCGTTTCTTTCCCTTGTCAGTGGTTCCATGCTTTGTCAGCCATATCCACAGCTTGCAGGCAGCACTCTCTAACCTCCATTCGCACTTGACCTGACACTGTTGCGCCACATGGCGGCCTGCATTTTCTTCGCGCTCGCACGCTCGATCGCCTGCGCGCCCTACAAATCCCTGGTCATCCCTCAGCTCCGTCCGGCCAGGCATCCTTTTAGATACGATCATCACGATTCCCCAGGACGTTCCTCCTTTCTCTCCAGTGGTGGCTGGATCGTATCCGCGTGTGTGCAGGGCTTCCGTTCCATCGCCCCAGCCTCGTGTCCCTGACAACGACCGCGTCGGACTTGGATTGGGACTCACCCGTACCTTGCTGACCCAGGGTCGCTGCGTTCCTCCCCGAACTTCGCCCTCCATATCAAAGTGCGAGATGAGGGCGATCCGCCTGCTTGTCAGCTGTTCCATCGGCAGATCCAGGGCGCGCTGTTTCGGTTTTTATCGACAACACAACGGCGGTATACTATGGGACAACAGGGCGGAACGAGATCTCCTCTTCTTTGTCGGAGAGGCCATGACGTTGTGGGATTTTTGCATAGCCCCTACGGTTCACCTATCGCTTCCTTCTCTCCGGTGGGCTCGGAATACCCTGGCGGACTCATCTCCAGCGGCCTTTTGTCTCCACGAGTGTCTCTTCAGCCCGGACGTCGCCCTTGCGCTCTTCCGAAGGTGGGGGATCCACATGGACTCTTTGCATCCTGCGGACAGGAGTGCCGAGTTTTGCTCTCTTCCAAGGTCCGAGCCGGCTCGGTGGCAGACGCTTTTTCTGATTCCAGTGGGTGACACAACCTCTTCCCGTGCGTTCCTCCGATTCCCGTTAATCCCAGTCGTTCTGAGGTCCGCAGGGACGGCCCGCTTGATTCTGATCGCTCCGGGCATGGCCCCGGCAGCATGGTTCCTCTGCTGCCGGACCTTCGGCTTAGCGACCCTGTTCCCCTGCCCTTTTACCTGGATCTGATCACGCAAAGACCAACGGTCGGCTTTGCCACCCGGACCTCCAGTCGCTGATCTCTTCAGCAGGTGGCTCCTGCGTGGCTGACTTAGAGTCCAAGTTGCATTGCTCTCCCCAGTGAGCGAGGTCCTCCTGGGTAAGTGGAAGCCGTCTACTAGGGTGACATACATAGCCAAATGACAGGTTTTACATGCTGTCGCGCAGAGAGGCGCTTTCCACCCACGACGGTTTCCATCCCATTCGTCCTCGAATACCTTTGGTCGCTCAACAGCAAGGCTGTCGTATCCTCTTCCGCCGTTCACTTAGCGGCTATCCTTCCACTTCACCCGGGAGAGCGCATGGCGCTCTGTTTTCTCAACCAGATGGTGACTAGATTCCTTAAAGGGCTGGAGCGTCTTACCCCCAGTGTCTGCCACCCAGCCCCTCTTGGGATCCTCACTGGTGTTTGTCCGTCTCATGTACCACCCGTTTGAGCCGCTGGCTACGTGTTTCCCTTCCTTACTTGTCCTGGGAAGACGGCATTTCCTGGCGGCCATCACTTCTGCTGTGGCGTTGTGTCAGGCTGCGTGCCCTCGTGGTGGAGCCCCGTATTACGGTGTTCACCAGGACAAAGCTACAACTGAGGCCGCCCCGCCTCTTATCCACAAAGTTGCCGGCCTTTCATGTCAACCAGGACATATTCCTACCCGTATTCTTTCCGACCTCATTCTCTCGCATGGGAGCAACAGTTACACTCTTAGACAGTGCGTATGGAGTGCTCGCCTTTTGTATAGAGAGGACCAAACATTCCGTAATCCACCCAACTCTTTGTCGCCGTAGCTGAGCGAGTTAAGGATTGCCAGTTCCTCGCAGAGGATCTCCTCGTGGGTGACATTCATGTATACGGGCGCGTTACGACCTGGCCCGTCTCCCTTCGGGCCATGTACCTGCGCACTCTACTAGAGCCCAGTCATCATCGACGGCGTTCTTGTGCGAGTTCCTGTCCCAGGAAGATCTGCAGGGAGCCTGGTCCTCCGTGCACACCTTGCTACCTTATGCCTAGTCCAGCAGTCCAGGGATGATGCGGCTTCGGTCTGCCAGTATTGCGCACGTTGACCTCTCACTCGACCCCACCGCCTAGATAAGGCTTGGGAATCACCTACTGGCATGGTTATGAGCAATCACTGAGAAGAAAACGGTTACTCACCTTTATACTGTTCTTTTGAGATGTGTGTCATATCCATTTCCACACGCCGCCTCTTCCCACTGTCGGAGTACGCGGCAGAAGGAAATGAGGAGCGGCGGGCGGCAGGGGTTATATTACTGCTCATGGCGGCGCCACTCTAGGGGGCGACCTGCCGGCCCGCTGGAGTTGCTAGGGTAAAAGTCTTCCGACGAATGTGCACGCGCAGCGCGTACACCTACTGGAATGGATATGAGCAACACATCTCGAAGAACAACAGTTACAAAGGTGAGTAATCGTGTTTTCTGTATGGCTGATGTCAGGTGTGCAGGCCAGAATAACCGAGTAATACCTTGCTGACTTCAGATCTGCCACAAATCTATTTGATTTTTGTTGCCAGTAACTGTATGATCTCATTTTGAATTTTTTCCAATGTGGTGGTTTATGTACATTTCTTGGGTGGTGACTCTTCTTTGATGCTGTATTCCAGGGACATCTAACTCGGCCATCAGCTCCACAATTTTAAGGACGTTTCCATTGTTGGCACATGTAGCTGATCTGAAGTGCCACGCAGTGCTATGTTTTGGGTAACAAGAATTCTCACAACGGCAATGAGCCTTTTCAGAACATTTTGCTAGTGAAGGGAGCGATGCAATCTTCTCTTGATGCTGATCTATGGTGGCCTTTAACCTTAGTCTCATGTCAAGCTCTTTCCACCTATGGCATGCTCTCTGGTGATTTGCTGCCTTCTTATGGCACACCAGATTTTTCCAGTCCGTTGTTCCTGTAGAACCCAATGTGGCTGGAACATCAGACTGGGAGAGTCTGCAACAAAAACTATATGCAGCATTCTGGGTTTTTCAATGCATAAGCCATGGCCTCTCCACTTTGTCACCATTGGGAATTTCACACCAGTAATGTTGGATAGAAACTTCTATTTTCCTTGTCTTTTGGGGAATATGAAGTTTTTCATTTGCTGTGGCCCATGCAGTACAAGGAAGTCCCTCAGGCTACTGCTCAAGTGGGTTGACAGTCCTGGATCACCTAGACTTAAGGAACTAAACAGTAGCAGCTGTTTCTTGCGCCTCCACCACACTCTTCTCTGATCTACACTTTTCTTCAGGAATGTGCATGGTTGCATCCATTTGAGATGGAGATATGGATGCTGCAGTAGCTGCCAGGTCACCCGCACTCTGACTGGAACATCAGGCATCTCCTCACCACTCACATCCTCACTGGGGCCGGAAGGCTCACTGTGAATATTTGTCTGTGTATTTCAGGAGAGCTCCTCCCTGCTCAAATAGAAAAGCTTCCTTTGCTTGCTTTCTTTTTCTAATGCTGCCCCAGAGGAGCGTTTTATTTCACTCATGACTGCTGTTCTGTGCCAGCTATAGTGGCTCTCAGCACTCAATTGAAGGGGACAAATAAGCAGGCTGGTAGCAGGGCCTGAGTGAGGGAAGATATCCGCGTCTTAAGGGCCTAGCTGGCTCCTACTACTTCAGTAGACTGCCTGTTCTCCTCAGTGGGTTCAGGGAAGCAGCAGGAAACAGGAAGCTCTCTGAGAAGCTGGTGTTAATCAGTCCAGGCCCCTGGGGATGCTAAAGAAGTACATAAGAGGCGGCTCCTCCTCCTCTCTCTCCCTGCAGCTCCTGCTGCTTTCTATTATTCCCTCTTACCTTTTCTCCTGTCTGCCTATTATGTCTCTTGTGCCCTCCTTCCTCCAGCACAGCACTCCACTATCTCTGTGCATGTAGAGAAGAGAGAATAGGTATGCACCAGCAGCAGACAAAATTTTCTACACTCTGGATCCCAGTGGCACCCCTTTTTTCCCCCTCCCAGTCTGGCACCTGAGGCAACCGCCTCAGTTTGCCTCATGGTAAGGCCAGCCCTGGCTGGTGAACAGCAGGACAAGCTCTAATTCTATACCCTGGCTTTGATCAGTTTTTATAAATGTTTTTACACCGCTACTCAAGTAGGGAAAGATTCTCCCGTATGCAGGCACAGCATGGATGGTGGAGGATTTAATCGTTTCATTCCTTGAGAATTTCCATTGGAAGGATTTCCCTTGACATAATTAACTAATTCTACACCACACTCTTACCAAGCCCTCTGCACGACAGCTTGTTAATAACAGTTCCTGTAGAGCTGTCCAGGGAGTAGTCTGTCATTAATGAGGCTGATTCAGAGACATCAGTTACCACTTACCTCCCTTGTCAAAGCCCTCAAGCATAAAAGGACTTCTTCCTTATGTTTATCCATCTCTTCATGTCTTAAGAAGTAACTCCAACAAGTATAGATGCTGAGTTCAATTTCAGCAGCAATTGTCCTACCAAAGAGGAGACAACTCACAGGTTAAGTGTCTGGCAGCTCTGGTGGGGGAGACACAGTGTTCACTGTGGAATTCGAAACCATGGCCTTTGAGTCAAAATCCAAAAGGCAACATGCCCAGGAAGAATCCAAACGAAAAGTGAAGCACAAAGCCAAGAAAGCTGGCATCTTGGTGAGTAGGACAGCCTGAATGAGAACGAATGAATGAACAGTTTCCTCCTCTCCACCCTCCTCAAAGGACAAAACTCATGTCAGGTTTATGTGAAATTAGTAGTTTGGTCTCAGTCTGAGTCCCAATGGACAGACATCCCCATAACAAAATTATCACTCTGTGACAGCTCTTGGAGAGAGGAGTGAACCAGGGACATTAAATAATCAGACCTAGGGAGAGGTCCTGCCAGATGAGGTGATACCTGCTGGCTGCCCAGCATGGGGAAGCTTGCACTGCCGTTGCACTTGTTGCATTGTCCCATATAGGTTATGACGTGACTTCTCACAACTGTCAGGTGCCTTTTTAAGAATATTAAATATGTAAGGTTTGAAGGGGAGGGCTGGTATTTTGATGAAGTATCATCTTTAGTTTACTTTTGCACCCGAAATAACACAACACATCAAATCCTGTTCTTAACAGGTATTAAGGCAGATGGGGAAGACTCATGATTGAAGGTAAATATGTTAAGGGTCACTGTCGTGCACAGTGGAAAGTTTCATATCCATTTATTTTGTGGAGGATAGTGGAGAATTCTTTCCCAAACTTTTAATAAGATGCGCTGTAGTTTAATCAGTGTGTTCCTAAGTCTCTTGATAGCTTATGTTTATTAAGGAAAGTACTCAAATGTGGCACTCAGTCCTAGTTTGAGAACAGCCAATTAAACACTCAGAAGGACCTGATGTACTGCCTTTAGTTATAACAATGCTGATTAAAATGACAAAGGTTAGGATTTTGTCCTGGGTATTTTTAGTAGAAGTCCAGGATAGGTCACCGGATAATAAACAAAAATTCATGAAAACCTGCGACCTGTCCTGGACCTTGCCAAAAATACCTGGGGGAGAGGGAGAATTAACATCTGAAACCCGACCGGGAGCTGATTGCTGGCTGCTGCTCCAGCCCTGACCACTGGGAGCTGCAGGGAGAGAGAGGAGGAGGAACCTTTAGCACTGATGGCAGCTGGGGGCGGGGCTGGGGCTGAAGATGTCAGAAAGGTCTGTGGAAGTCACTTAATCCATAGTGTCCATGACAGAATTGGATCCTTAGTTTTAACTCTTATTAAGTCAGTAAGATAGCTCAGGTACCATTTGATTGTGTCCTGTGCACACTCAGTAATGCACATACTACAGTCTGAGAGCACTGACTTACACTACAGTGCCACCTACAAGGGTTCCAGTGTTGTTAGACACTGCACACACAATAGACTGTCTCTGCCTCAGATACCGTATAAGCTGTACATATGATGAGATACAAAAGGTAGATGAAATAATTAACTGGGGAATGGACAAGGAAAACCATGAAACAGTGATCATTCTAATAAGCAGCATCTTAATTGGTTTAGCCAAACAACCTTTGGACACTAGACCCTTTCTAGCACGTTGGGTAATAAAATTTTCCAAATCGTATCTGACTACCTGTGGCTTATCAGTTTTAACGTGTCTCTGCTAGTGAACAGTTCTTCACCTTCCTCTGAAGCTTCAAGATGTAGGTACAGCATTGCTCAATTTTCCTTATACAACAGTCAATATTGGGAATGACTTCTTGACACTAGTGCAATCTGCTTACATGAACACTGGCTTCTTGTGACAGCAGAATCTGACTACGTTGCACACTGACTCTAGCTGACTTTGCCAGTTGTGCCCCAGCAATCTCTCTTTCTGCTGGGTTTGATTGGATGTGAGCACAAATTCTGTGAAGTTCAAAACTAGCATGACTGAAGTTTTCATTGAGAAGGTTTTGGGGAAGAGAGGAGGAAGAGTTCTTCTTCGAGTGCTTGCTCATATCCATTCCAGTTAGGTGTGCGCATGCCGCGTGCACGTTCGTCGGAGAAACTTTTACCCTAGCAACACTC
>NC_133769.1:114666495-114675913 GCF_003597395.2 Chelonoidis abingdonii
TTGTGTGCGCGCACCGCGCAACGTTCTGCGGAAAACTTTACCCTAGCCAACACTCGTGTGATGTTCCTGGGTGCTGACTGTGCAGGTCGCCCCGTTTGGATGCTCAACATATGTGCTGATAATACTCCCTGCGACCCAACGGCTGCCCAGTTCTCTTCTTGCCGCTACTTCCGACAGTTTGTGGAGGAGGGCGGTGTGAATGGATATATCAACACAGTCTGAAGAACACAGTATGAAAAGTGAGTTAATCCGTTTATTCTCTGTCGAGTGCTGCTCACCTATCCATCAGTTAGGTATTTCCCAGCCTTATGCAGCGTGGCGAGTGAAAATGGTAGAATGTAAGAACTGCTGGAAGCCAGAGGTTTTGCAGTAATCTCTTGACGTGTGAACCAGAAGCATAATGCGAAGCATAGTATGATCCGAGGACGCATGGCTGCGCGATAGATCTCTTGTGGTGGTTACATCGAGGTTGAGCAAGGCGGCAGCAGTGGAAGCCCTGAGCCCTGTAGAAGCATGTGATGTGCGCTGGGGAAAATGAGCAAATCATAACAAGCTGTGACGTATCACACAAGAAAGGTAAGGCTTCCTTCGGACTGCAACTGCGTACGAGATTGGGGCGTGTTAAAAAGTTGTCCGTCAAACAAAAAGCAAGCGTCTACAGATTCGGAGTGCAATTGTTATGTACCGTCAACGTTGAGTGTGTAACCAGAAAGCGAGAACCACCTTAGGAGAGGAAAGCGGGTAACGAACGTAAACTGAACTTGTTTTTGTAGAACATAAGTATCGGTGGAACACATACAAGAGCCCTGAGCTCAGAAGCGCTCTTGCTGATGTAATGGCTTCGAGAAAGCTGTCTTTCCAAGACAGTAATGGCATCGGCATGTGCTAAGGTTCCGTGGAGGAGACATAAAGTCTGGTAACCAGTTGAGGTCCAGTGGGTGCGGCGTACTAAGGTGTATGCACTCAAGCCCTTGAGACCCGCGAAACGATAGAGTGTGAGGACACAGAACGATCCACTTAGCCTGGATGGAAGGTAGATATGGGTCCAAGGACCTTCGCAACAGCCAGCCAGGATCCTGCTGTTCAGGCCGGGGGTAATCAAAATAGAGGGATGAGACGCCAAGGAGTATGATAAGCATTCGCACGTAGAGAGATGGCTTCACCTTGGCAGGTACTTGACCAGGGGGAAGCATCCTGCACTGATAAGTCACTCAGGAGCGACACCAGTGAGGTGAAGAAACTGCAGGCAGGCGGAAGTCTGCGTGTGCTCTAGTATGAGGTTGGTGTGAGTGCGGGTAATTGGGCAGCATTGCAGGCGAGCAACGTGGGCTGTAGAGTGGCTGCATGAACACGCGGATGTGATCATGGAATGCGCGCTCAGCTCCGGAAGTGTGAACTGGAATGGATATGAGCAACACATCTCCAAGAACAACAGTTACAAAGGTGAGTGACCGTCTTTTTTTAATGCTTCTAAAGGAGAGGAATTGGGGTCTGGAGGAATAAGCATGTCGTTTGGGGCATGAAACCTGAATTAATCCTAGTCTTGCTATTGAGTTGCTTATGTGGCTTTTGACAGATCACTTTCACTCTCTACTTCCAGTTCCTTGTGTGTGAAACAGGGATTCTTGCTTCTCTGGCAGGCATATGCTGAAGGTTAGTTATTTTATATTTGTATAGTGCTCTGAAAGTGTTAAGCGCAATATAAATGTTAAATATTAAGTACTGCAATTTGTGTGCACAGACTTTTTCCTTTTTTGGTGAGGTATGCTTACGTAAGTACTTTGAGACCTAAAGTAGTGTAGAATACTGGGAACGCTACCACAACAGTGGTTATTGTTTCACATTATATTACCTATTGTATATGCAGTAGGCAAATTAGTCTGGGGCTTGTATGAATGAGTCCATTTAAAGTGGACGCATTTGGATTAGTGGACAAAAACAACTGATAAGTAAGGAGGAAGAGTGGCTACTTTTCTGCCTGATGAACCTATCCTATATGATAGGAAAGGAGCAGTTTGGCTTTAGGCCAGGAAGAAAGTTTCCTTGATGCCTTTTAGATAAGTGACAAATATGCATCTTCCATGAGAAATGTATTAAATGCAACTCTGATACCTAGAATGACTACTGCTGCTCTAATTTAAAGGTTAATCTGTTAAATTATTTCAATGTACTGTGTTCCTCAGTGTCTGAAAGATTATATGCAGTGAAAAACTTTTGGTTAAAATTAGAAGGCTAAACCAAGCAGAAAGGGAGTGGATCTGTTCCTCTTATTCTTGTACCTTTTTTGTTTTGGGTCGGGGATTTGGGTTCCTTTTCTATGTACATGCTTGCTTCCTTTGAGGGAAATTGCATTTAACTGGCATAATCTGGCACCATAAGTAATGTTTACTAGCAAGATTCTACTTGTGTGTGGAATTTATAATTCACTTGGTATGTTAGGAAACTGAATCAAAACGTTTTACTTTACAGCAGTAAAATAGCTTTACTTATTTTAAATCCTCAAAAGCTTTTCACTTCATAAAACTGAGCTCTTAAATCACTTAACTCAATATATGTGCAGACTTTAAAACTGTAAAATTATTTCCTCTGTCACTTACTTGCCAAGTACAGCATTCATGTTCTCTGGTCTCTTTTTTTCTTTTCTTTTTTCTCCTGCATGGCTAATGTCAGTAACGCTTGAAGCAGAAATGTAGCTTTTTTTGATCTATTTTTAGGTGGTAATTTTCAGTTGGGGGCGGGGGGGAACAAATTGAGGTGGAGAAGGAAACTTCAAGGCTCAAATTGAAGTCTTGTCGGGAAAGACTTTTCAGATACCTTGTAAAATTCATGTTGGTACCCCTCTACCTCGATATAACACTGTCCTCGGGAGCCAAAAAATCTTACCGCGTTGTAGTGAAACCACACTATATTGAACTTGCTTTGATCCACCAGAGTGTGCAGCCCTGCCCTCCCTGGAGCACTGCTTTACTGCTTTATATCCGAAATCGTGTTATATTGGGTCGCGTTATATGGAGGTAGCGGTGTATTAAGAGAAGAGTTGGAAGTGTATTTTGATCATTTGCAGTCTGTCTGCATGTTCAACCAAATACAGATCAGCCATCTTTTTGCAGAGTTAAGCTAAAACTCATTATGTGAGTCACATGGAAGATTATATAGCTTCCCCATGAAACTATATACAATTTCTCCACTGGATTAGTGTTTGCACTCTCAATGCTTGAATTAGAAATAGAATTTTCTGATAATGTTAGTCAAAATACTTGTAGGTCAGGCACCCTGGTACTAGTGATCTGGAAAAATGTAATACTCTTCTAAACCACATTTTTAGATAGAGGCATAGTAAGAAATGGAGACCAAATTCCTTTGTGGATGGGCATGAGTGTGTCTGTCTGGGGTTCCCATTTGGCTAAGTGGGAAGTATACATGATTGGGGTCCATAGGAAAAGACTTGTTGTTTTTTAATGAGCAGTTGACTGAAGTGAATGGGATTTTGGAAGTTAAGAATGAGTGGACGTATGGCGGTCCTCCTTCTAACGTGTACCATTTTTAAAAATTACTTAACTGCACATTCTTGGTTTTAAACTGGATAGATAGGGAACTGAACATTTTAAAGTACAATATAAAATTGGAATACAGAATAGAATTGGAGAGCATTGAATGTTTTCAAACCAATGGTTCTTAGCCTAGGAAGTAAAACCCAGTCAGTACATGCAGGAGAAAAAGTACTCAAAGAATCTGGCCAGGGTTTACTGCTACCAATAGGCATGCTATATAGAATTTTACAGAGCTCAGTCCTTCTATTCCACCAAAGATAAAGGGGCCCTAAAAACCATTTCTGATGTAATGAAGTTTTTGCATGTTCTCAATATTGTATTGGCTGGGATATTCACAGGGGTTGAATATTCCAGCTCCTGCTTATTTTAATTTTTTGTTTAGAAGCTCCAATTAATAGTTGGGGGGCAGAGGGTTGGGAAATTCAGGTGACAAACCTTATTTAGCAAATGTTTAGTGTTTTATTTTGGAGTGTATTTCTTCAAAAGTTAAGAAGTCTGAGTAATGGGACGTGTAACTGCAACATTCCCTTATCAAATCTTGAAGGTTAACACTCCTCTTGGAAGACATGGATTAGAGAAGTGGGAATTCGTGTTGGGGTTAATGAAGAAACTTCACTGTGTGGTGGGGTTTTTTTTTTTTTTGAAATTTTATTTTAAAGTTTTGAATTCAGATAGCAGTAAGTGGGGCCATAAATGAGGTCCAAATGTATTTGATACTAAGCAAATAATTGCTTCCTCCATATGCATAAGCTTACTCCATTGGAACCCGTGGATAATTTAATTTAATTTGATTTAACACCAGTGAGTGTGGAGTGGGCCTCCACAGTCGGGATTTCTAGAGACAAGTTTCCTATAAACCTTTTGGCACCGTTCACTTATGTTACTAAGGATGTGGACATGGGAGACCAGTTTCATCACTTTATCCTTCAGTTGTTGTTAATCAAAAGTTCATGGGTGAGTGTGTGGAACAGCTAGGGGTGCTGGAACAATTTGTATAGCTGGGGTGCTGAGAGCCATTGAACCAAACTGAACTCTATATATGATGGAAAACAGTTCAAGCCAGGGGGTGCAGCAACACCCCAGCACTCATAGCTCCAGCACCTCTGGAAACAGGCTTTTTCAGGTGGTCAAAATTTGGTCACTGTTTTGTAAAATAAGACACTGTGCCCAAGTCACTTTCTGTGCTTTTGAAACTGTTCATGGTACCTCAAGTTAACATTCTTACCTTAATTCTTTCAATACAAGATAAACATTTCTGTCTTCATGCTAATAGGTGAGAAAATAAGAAAAGGCAAATGTGAAGTTGCTCTTGCCAAATGTTTCTAAGAGGGTTTGTCTAGGTAGGTGTGGTACACTGAATACCCCATATATTAATGCTACTTGACAGACTAATGCTAAATCTCTAGAGTAGGCTGCAATATACCATAAATTGGGTTCTCAACCTTTTTCTTTAAGGCCTTTCTCTCTCTCCCTCTCTCCCCTCTCCCGCCAAAAACAACATGCTGTAAAAATTCTGTGGTCCACCTGTGCTACAATAATTTTCTGCATGTAAAAGCCAGTGCTGGCATTAGGGGGTAGCAAGCAAAGTAATTGCTTGGGGCCCCATGCCGCAGGGGGCCACGCAAAGCTACATTGCTCAGGCTTAAGCTTCAGCCCTGGGTAGCTGGACTCAGGGCCCTGGGCTTCAGCCCAATGCCGTGGGTCTTCAGCTTTCTACTCTGGGTCCTAGTGAATCTAATTCTGGCTCTGCTTGGAGGCCCCCCTGAAACCTGCTCATGGCCCCTTGGGGGCCCTGAACCCCTGGTGGAGAACCACTGCTCTAAGTGAATATAGAACTTCCATTTCTCAATGGTATAGAATGTTTTTTGGTTTTAAAAGGTTTTGCCAAAACTTATTTTACAAATGATTCGTTTTCTGTTTATGAATGTATAAGTTCTGCTGATCAGTGCTGTACGTCACTCAAATGTGTAGTAAACGTCAAAGTTCAAGGGACTCACGGTAACCTTGGCTTTTAAATCAATAGATATTTTACCATTAACCAAAAAAGTATAGCTTTTCACCTCCACGTTATTTGTGTCATGGCCCATCTCCATAGTGTCATATGGTTTGTCAAGCCAGGCCATTGTGAGACAAAAAGTTGGTTTGAAATAATGCCAAGGCTGCTTATGAGTTAGCCTGCTGTGGTAACCTTTGCAAAAAGGACTGAATCACCCACTGCAATATCAATGTATTGTAATAAGTGTCATGGTGGCAGGCCTAACATCAGTTTACTGATTGTAAATTATAATTGATTATTAAAAAAAACCATGAAACTTAGCCTTCCCACGTAGCTAGTCAGGAGTGGTCAGGCTAATGATTTGTGGATATCAACAATCTTCATCTAAATAAAAAACATAGCTATGAAATCTAGCCTTAGGGAGGTCTGTATGGAATCTGACGTTCTTCTGAAGACTTGGGTTCAGAAATCAATGAATGGATTTCTTTGTTCCATAAACTTAGCATTTAAAATACATTGACTGATCACTTTAGCCTTTTACAGAACCTCATCATATTGGAGAAAATGGAAACTGATCATACAAGGTAGGGAGAGATGGGGATATCATGTTTGGACTCTCATGACATGTGGCATCTGGCTGATCTGCTTTGGAATATCACCTTGACTGTGCCTGGCCAAAGCTTAGATGGTATGTCTTGGCCAAAAACACCATGACATAACATGTTTTTCATGTCCCGAGAACACCTCCTAAAATACCAATAAATGTTGCAGTTTGTATTGATTGTGTGGTGTTACTGGGTTAGATGTATTTAGTCAGCTTAGTCCAAAATTAAGCTATTATATTTGTCTGAGTCCGCAAACAATTAGGTCATGCCTAGGCTAGGAAAGTAGACAGTCCGTTTATACCCTAATGTAGGTAGAGGTTTTTAACACAATTTGTAAAACACGTTTAGCTAGTCACATTCAACGCATTGGCTTAGTATTTAGCAGTTTTAAAGTCCATCTGCTTGGGAAAACACTACGCTGCTTGCATTAGCATTAGCTGTGAAAGGATGCAAATATATTCAAAACAATGTGGGTAGTACAGCTTGTTCGTATGAAATAGTTGATGTTAAGCTGACTTCATAGTGAACTCTTTATCATGAGTGCGCGCACACTCATAATATGGGCCTGACTCTAAGGACTGGTTGCCCATTTCATCAAATAAAGTCAAGGGGAACTCTGGGTATTCAGCACCTCTGAAAAATCAGATTCAGTGTGTAACTGTAAACCTAGGGTGACCGCAGCTACTATATTTTTACAAGTCTCAGTCAAATACAAAGTTAGTTAGCTATATTCAGCATTATTTTTCTGGCAAAAATGTGCACCGTGAACTTGCATGCTAGAATTTATTCCAAAGCCCTGTGTCACAGAATATTAGAAGGAACTCGTTCAAATTTTAACGAAGTAACCCACCATCTGTGCGTGCCTCCACCCCGCGTTTTCTCCTTCTGCTGAGAACTGCTGCAAAAGTATGTGAACTTTCCCTTAAAATGGAAGAACATCGCATTATGCTATTTTGGAGTTGTGTTTGAAATGGTACACGGGTTTCTCAACACATTAGTCATGCCCAAGAAGCCAGAGCCTTTCAAATACAATAGAGAACTTTAAACAATGTAAAAAATCAGTAGGCTGGAGTTTAACCTAAGCACTGCATAAAGCAAAACTATCCTGCAGTTTAGCTTAAGAAAAGATGAAACAAAATCTCCCAAAAGGTAATGTTAGGATTTCAATTCCATTGACAATGGCTCTGTCAGTATTTGGTTCACTAGTGTATTTAATTTTGTCTAACTTGCTTATTTTCTCTTGACTTTGATTTTTAAAAGCTGCTCTGCTTTTTCCCCACTACAGAGTCTCAGCCTTCAGTTGGGGGACACCCGTCTAATGAGAAGATAGCTCAGTCTGCTTGTTAGTTTAATTTTTGATCATCCTGTGGAGCCTTCCAATATAATATTAAGATGGTTGCGTCTGTCAGGCTTGGATGGCTATAGAGGCAAACTTCCTGGGTGGCCCCACAAGACCCCTCTGGGCCATAGCAAATTAAATGGAATCTATACTTAATCTTTGGTTAGACATCTTGGCTAGCAGAGGGTCCAACAGAATTTTATCCCATAGTTGGGATGTGAGGGACCACCAATGATAGAGTGAGGTCAGAGGCATCGGAATTGGGAAAGTCACATAAATTTCCTCTCCATAGCACCATCTTGCTACTAATTTCCCTCAGAACCATATTTTTATAACCTTCCACACATGGATGTCAATGTGGACTACTCTATGAAGTAAGGGGCTGCTAAACAAGTGACAGAATATAGGAATTTTGCCTTTTGTGCGGATTGTACTGAGTGTATTTTGAGAGAGGGGAAAACTTGACTTGCTTAACTTTCTGGGGAGGAGGGGAGCAAAGTTTTTTGTGTTTAGACCAGTGGTCCCCAAACGGTGGGGTGCTCCCTCTGGCACGCAAGCCCCCATGGGCAGGTGGGGACGGAGTGCCCCCTGAGCTCTGCTCTGGCTCCAGGCTGCTGCCCCTGGCTCCCAGCCCAGCTGCAGCTTTGGCCCCAGCCTCAGCCCCTTACTTCTGTCTGTGAACCCACCTCCCCAGGGGCCATGGCCTCACTCATGGGCCCAGCTCCCAACTGCTGCTCCTGAGGGGGATGCAGAGTTGGGGAGCGGGGGTGACATGACTTGAGAAGTTTGGGGACCGCTGACTGACCCTACTCTGAATTTTAAGGGATCTCTAGTATTCTCTCTCCTTGAAAGTGCACTTTAAGTCATACTCAGTTTAATATGATCTACAAAATTTTTTGTTCAAGCTGTTCTAGCTTTGGAATCTGTCTGGCCACCTACCATAGGCGGGACTCTCGTGATGTGGTACTTTAGGGTGCATCCAAACAGCAGCTGGGAGGTGTAATTCCCAGCTTGGATAAACATGCGTGTATTGCTACTTCTGCTTTAGCTAGCACCAAAAACTAGCAGCGTGGCTGTGGTGATAGGGGTGGTGGCTTGAGCCAGACTACAGTCCCACCCTACCCTGGGTAAGTACTCATGCAGCTAGCCCAAGCTGCTGCCTCTGCCACCCTGGCCATACTGCTATTTTTAGTTCCTTTTGTGAGCAGAGTTAATGCATGTACATCAGTGGTTCTCAAACTTTTGTCCTGGTGACCCCTTTTACATACCAAGCCTCTGAGTGTGACACTTCCCCCCCTCCCCATACATTAAAAACACCATTATAAGTGCTGGAGGCAAAGTGAGGTTTGGGGTGGAGGATGACAGCTTGCAACCCCCCCTAGTGTAATAATCTTGTGACCTGAGGGGTCCTGACCCCCAGTCTGAGAACTCCTGAGGTGGGAATTACACCTCCCAGCTGCTGTGTTGATAGAGCCTTTGAATGACTGCTGTTCAAATTGCCTTGCTTCCTGTGCTCTAAGTACCCTTAGAGTAAGAACACATAAGCTTTCTTCCTGAAATATCGGCAGTCTAGTGCTTCTCCCTCCACTCATTTCAAAATAAATACTTGGTGCCCAATACTGAAGGCTGAGTATAAGCTATTCCTGAACCCAAGAGTGAAATGGCCTTCAGTACTAAGCTTGCTTATTGTCAAGTTCTTCTTGATATATAGAGTACTGGACATGATATGTGCAACTTAGGCCTGGTCTACACTACGCGTTTAAACCGATTTTAGCAGCGTTAAACCGATTTAACGCTGTACCCGTCCACACAACGAGGCCCTTTATATCAATATAAAGGGCTCTTTAAATCAGTTTCTGTACTCCTCCCCAACGAGAGGAATAGCGCTGAAATCGGTATTACCATATCGGATTAGGGTTAGTGTGGC
>NC_133769.1:114678569-114681420 GCF_003597395.2 Chelonoidis abingdonii
AGCAAGTCAGTAATGTGCACCAGTGCGCCTTTAAATGGCCAAATGCACATTCTACCACCATTCTGCACTTGCGCAGCCTGTAGTTGAACAGCTCCTGACCACTGTCCAGGCTGCCTGTGTATGGCTTCATGAGCCATGGCATCAAGGGATAGGCTGGGTCCCACAGGATAACTACAGGCATTTCAACATCCCCAACTGTTTTCTGGTCTGGGAAGTAATTCCCTTGCTGCAGCTGTTTAAACAAAGTAGTGTTCCTGAAGATCCGAGCATCATGAACCCTTCCCGGCCATCCCATGTGGATATTGGTGAAGCATCCCTTTGTGATCCCCCAGTGCTTGCAGCACCATGGAAAAGTACCTCTGTACTGGGTTCCCTGGTGCTCTGGTACCAAGATAGAGATATGGGTTCCATCTATGGCCCCCCCACAGTTAGGGAATCCCATTGCAGCAAAGCCATCCACTATGACCTACACGTTTTCCAGAGTCACAACCTTTCGTAGCAGCAGCTTGATTGCTTCAGCTACTTGCATCACAGCAGCCCCCACAGTAGATTTTCCCACTCCAAATTCATTCCGAACTGACCGGTAGCTGTCTGGCGTTGCAAGCTTCCAGATGGCTATTGCCACTCGCTGCTCCACTGTGAGGGCTGCTCTCATCTTGGTATTATGGTGTTTCAGGGCAGGGGAAAGCAAGTCACAAAAAGTTCCATGAAAGTGCCCTTACGCATGCAAAAGTTTCGCAGCCACTAGGAATCGTCCCACACCCGCAAAACTATGCGGTCCTACCAGTCTGTGCTTATTTCCCGGGCCCAAAATCAGCATTCAATGGCTAGAACCTGCCCCATTACCAGCAGGATCTCCAAAGAACAGGGGCCCGTGGTTTGAGAGAATTCTTTGTCCATGTCCTCATCACTCTCGTCACCGTAGCTGCCTCCTCCTTGACTGGTTTTGCAGGTCCTGGTTCAGCATAGAGTGCACGAGAATGCGCGAGGTGTTGACAGCGTCCACGATTGCCGTATTGAGCTGAGCAGGGTCCATGCTTGCTGTGCTAAGGCGTTTGCACAGTTGATCCAGGAAAAAAGGCGCGAAACAGTTGTCTGCTGCTTTCACGGAGGGAGGGGTGAGGCTGTACACAGAACCACCCGCGACAATGCTTTTTGCCCCCTCAGGCACTGGGCTCTCAACCCAGAATTCCAATGGGCAGGAGAGACTGCGGGAACTATGGGATAGCTACGGGATAGCTACCCACAGTGCAAAGCTCCAGAAATCGACGCTAGCCTCGGACCATGGACGCACACCGCCGAAATAATGTGCTTAGTGTGGCCGCGTGCACTCGACTTTATATAATCTGTTTTACAAAACCAGTTTATGTAAAATCGGAATAATCCCGTAGTGTAGATGTACCCTTAGTCTTTTATCTCTTAAACCTGAGTAGTAGTGTAGTATTGTTAAAATAGCCCCCCGGGGTTGGGGAGAATGAATTGTATTCTATTACTGGTTTGAATGTATCCTGTGCCTTGCATATGGAAGGCTATCTTAGGTTAAGCAGGCAAACTGGAAGTCTGTGTAAGTACTCAGTTGCATATAACTTCATTTATATGTTACACCCTAGTAGTTTTATGGGCAAACCATGGTAATGAGAAATGAAAGGGATTCAGCAGAAGTCATCTTCTGACACTAGCTGATGTTAAAGAAATGGTAAATTTATTAGGCTAGGTTTTAATTAAGTTAGAACTAACTTGCTTATAGACTGAATATGAATGCCTAAAAGGCCACAAAGCTCAGTTGATGAGCTAGTGCATGAGCAAAGAGACGAAGGAATAGAGAAGAGCAACATTTCAGGTAAAACTGTCCTCTATCCTTCAAAAATACCTTCACCATCTCTTCCCTGAAATGATAGCTCTGTCAGGTGACCAGGTCTAGTGGGAACAGCTGCGTCTCAAAACAAATGATTAAAGTTCAGTTTTGTCCAGTGCTTACCCCTGAGTTACAGAAAGTGCCAACACAGCAAACACAACATTCCAGAGAAGATATTGTACTCATAGTCCTGATGGTTCTCCTTCTGTCCCTTGCTAGATTCAGTGCTGTAGAGCTCAGCTGAGCATGCTTAGAAAGTATTTGTATGACTTCTTGTGATGGATATCATTGGACAGTATTACCTGCATAGCATTTTGCTCCAGAGACTTTTCATTTTTCTATTTTCAAATGACCTTTTTGTGTCTGTATCCTCTTAACTTCACTGTTGAACTCAATGTATCTCAATGATTCACCATATCCTCCTTCCTGTCTTCTGACTCATTTTCTGTGATGGCCCCTCAGTACTTTGTTCCAGTGATAGGCTACTTTTTGTTTCTCGTTGCAGACAAATCTGTGAGACAATAGCCATAAGATTTCTTATAAAGCATTAGCCCGTTACCGTTCTCATTGAACTGAAACCCTTCAGCTGAACGACCTTCATAGAGAAGTTTCCTGTACCTCCCTGTTGTTTGCTGCTCACAAAACTGGAAAATGGTGTCTCAAATGTGAGGCTGTAGGAGGGGTGATCAGGTGTTACAGACAGACGTATCCTAGAAGGCTTTCATAC
This sequence comes from Chelonoidis abingdonii, assembly GCF_003597395.2. NCBI lineage: Eukaryota > Metazoa > Chordata > Testudines > Testudinidae > Chelonoidis > Chelonoidis abingdonii. Next base: position 114,681,152 of record NC_133769.1, read on the forward strand.
AAAACTTTTTATTTGGAGGACTTTCTCAATTTGCTTAACTGTGTTTGCTCCTCCCTGACCCTCTCCCTCTTAATTCTGTTTCCAAAAGCAAAATTTTCTAGTTTTATAATAGCAGCAGAGAATCCTGTGGCACCTTATAGACTAACAGACGTTTTGGAGCGTGAGCTTTCGTGGGTGAATACCCACTTCGTCAGACGCAGGTAGTGGAAATTTCCAGGGGTAGGTATATATATGCTAGCAAGCAAGCTAGAGATAACGAGGTTAGTTCA
>NC_133769.1:114681649-114685984 GCF_003597395.2 Chelonoidis abingdonii
ATCTGGTTAGGTCCTGTGATGGTGTCGCTGGTGTAGATATGTGGGCAGAGTTGGCATCGAGGTTTGTTGCATGGATTGGTTCCTGAGGTAGAGTTACTATGGTACGGTGTGCAGTTGCTGGTGAGAATACGTTTCAGGTTGGCGGGTTGTCTGTGGGCAAGGATTGGCCTGCCACCCAAGACCGCTAAACTTTTTTCAAGCTGGGCAAATCATTTGTTTTGTTCTGGAGTCAAAAATACCTGCCGGGTTTTTCTTCAGTTCACTGGCTAGTAGAGTACATCATGAAATATTAAGGTTGAGCCTAAAATCTTTTTATAGAAAAAGGTTCATTAAATTTAATTTAAAACTAGCATAGCTTGGAGTTCAGACGTTTTAACGAGGTAGCTGTGTGCGGTGTGCTTAATACAGATAGCAATAGATCATGATGAAATATCTACAAACTGTCATAACCTTCCTCTTCTCCTCCTGTATTTCTGGGGAGATTGGGAGTGGTGGGCAATAAGAACTTGATAAAGCATTAATAGTGCCAGTTAAAGGAATTCCACTGTTTTAGAGTCATTTAATTATTTACATGCTACATGGCTTATTCAAGCATGACTTTCATGACCAGAATATTGTCAGCGATTATGTTGGTGCATGAAGTAATACGTAATACCTTTATTGGAGGCTGTCAAAGACTTTTATAAGAAGATTAGGCTTGATGACATCCACAGTGATTGATCCCTATTTGACAGATGAGCTGTGGCTCAGATTAAGGGTCTTTCCTGTTTCCTTGGGTTAATCTCCTAGACCATGCTCCCTCCGTTACCTGCACAAAGTTGGTAGGCCTCCTCCACATGTGGTGGCTGGCTTTCTTGAGCAACCTCACAATAGCAAAGCAATGTGTTTGTGATTAAAGGTCATTCAACGGGGAGAAGACATCTCTAAATTAATCATACTTTTAAAAAAATTGCTTACATAAGGTAGCTATGGGAAGTCTCTTAACAATATCACGTGACTTAAAACTATTTTACTTTTTTAAAAAACTTCTCTAAAGTACTGAAAACAGTTTCCATTGGTGTTTTTTTTTCTTATGCACTAGCTTTGACGTTTAGACTTTCAAATACTAGAAATGAATATTTGTTTAAATCAAAACAAAACCGCCATTTAAAAAAATTCTTTTTAATTAACACTTCCATTATATTGGAAAAATCAAATGGTGGTTTCTTTAAACAGTTTTAGGTGAGCACTGCTGCCTCCCCCCTCCCACCCCCCGCACCCCTCTCCCAAATTAAGTCTGTCTAATCAGAAACTGAATATAAAGCCTTGCTAGCTTAGCATGCAGTACAGTATAATTCTTGCAGGTTTTAATATTACAGTTGACTCACAGATGTTTAGCATGCAAATTTAATATGCAATCCTGAATGCTTGTGTCATTTACTATCTGTAAATATAGCAACTGTGGAGCTTCTCACCAGTAAGGAGACTAGTCTATCAAAATAAGTGTGAAAATGTGAATATGCAGCAGATGGAAAAGAAGAGGTTCGCTCATGGAACCATTAATGGACTAATCTAATTGATTAGTCAAATAGAAGGTTAATTGGAAAATAAAATGCTTTTTATGAGTTAAATAAGGCATGGAATGACAATAAGAAATGGAAGCGAAAAATGAAAACTGGCTTTTTCAAAAATTCAGAATTTTTGGAATGGAAAAGCAAATCAAAACTGTATTTAACAATAACTCAGTTGGAAATATGTTCATTGTTTGGTGGCTGCCATTTTGCCAGTGGAAAAAGATAAAACTGTGAATAGGATCTTATCCCGTTAACATCTGTGAGTGAGAACTCTTAAATTCTAAAACACTGATGTACTGTTTCACTAGTAACTTGTTATAAGCTTATTTACTATTGGTATTATAGCGCTGCCTAGGCGCACACAGCTGCTTTGAGCAAAACTGGATTAGAATCAGTTAGTTGCAGGATAGGTGAAAATGTTAACCTCGATAAGGTGGTAAATCTGGTACTGAGTGATCTAGTACTGTGTGACTTTAATTGAAAATAGGAAAGTTACAAGTATTCCACAAAGCACGTACCAAAAAATAATAGGAACCTGACCACCTATACCTCTTAGTGTTGAATGCAGACATTCAATTTTTCTCTCAGGCTAGAGAGTTATCCTAGCAAAGCTCTCTAGTTTGAGATAAACTTTATACCACTTGGAGGTAAACAATATTGATCTTAGGCCAGACTTTCACAATATTCAGCACTGCAACTGGGCTGGATTTTTCAGAAGAGCTTAGCATGCAGCCATTGATGGGATCTGCTGGTTGCTGAGCATTTCTGAAAAGATGGTCCCTTGATTTGAGATGTTTCTAGAAGTTAGAGATAAGAGAAAATGAGTCGCAGTGACAAAGCTCAAGAGTTTAGTCTTAAAGTGAACTTACACGATGGAAACAATGATCAAACAGCTTGTCTGGGCAAAAGTTTCTCTCCCCCCTTCTCCCCCCCCCCCCCAACTGCAAATAACCTGGACAATGATATAAACATTATTAAACTAACTGTAAGCAAGATGAAAACTGATTAGTGCACTAATGTAAGGTTTAGAATAGTTTGTCAAGTAATTTTTGAACAGGTTTGGGGAGGTGGGTACTCCACAACTTTTTTCCAGACGTACCTTGAGAGCAGTGACATGGATGCCACAGAAGATTCTAGCCACTTTTGTTAAAGCTTCACCAGTTTAGATCCCCCGCTTGCTCTTAGGTTCCTTGTCTCATAATTTCAAGGTCCATTACATTTTAGAAACTATTTCAAATCTTATTTCAACACTTTACCTTTAAATTGTTTTGATGTGTACAAATGTGTATATTTAAAGATGAATATAGAGCAATTATCTGTATTCTCCTAGCAATCTGCATATACTGTAAAACTAGAATTATTAGCTTTAAAGTAGCTGCCATTATATTTATAACCTCCGAGAATGAGGTGAGTGTTTCTAATGGACAAGCAATAGCCCTTGCTGGCAGAGACTGGCTGGGGGGCATGAATGTGTGGCCACCTCTCTTGCACTACAGTACAAAAGTGTAGTATTTTAAGTTGTTGTTACTGGATAATCTATATCACGTGTTAAGTCTTAAATATGCTTTTTGAGAATTCTTACTGCTTTGTGTATTAAAAATAGCTACTATAAATTCCTGTTGCTTTTGCTTATTTTTACTTAGTGTTCCCTATTTATAAAAGTCCTATTTATGGGATTAACACCTTTTTCATCTATGTACTTTATTTAGTTTTCATTAAAAATTCTAGGCTCTTTCACTTATTCTTTATAAAATACTCATAGGTCATAGCTAAGTCTAGTTCTTTAGTGTACTATCCATTTAGTATGTTTCTCTTGTTTTCTTCTGTAACTTGCTTCGTACATCATACGGTAATTTTTGCCTTAAATCCACACACCATTTTTTTAACAGAATTGCATGGTATACCTTTGTCAGTTCTAAAATAGTCATTTTAAATCTTTTACCACATAGCATTTGTGATTGAGTGCTAAATAGGTTATAATAATTGAATGTAACAGTCATGTTACCAAAAATTTGCCCTATTTGTGTTCTTGCTCTCAGTCCCTCTCCTTTCTGCAATATTTTGCAAAGCAATTAAAGGGTAACTATGGTAGTTAATGATCTCTCTCAAACTCAAAATTCTGTGCTGCTCACAGGTTTCTATCTCTTCTACAAACTGTGGTTGTGTTGTGTTGTATTGTGCCTGCTTGTAGAAACCTGTTGTGGATTTGTTTTTGTTGGTGAAATGGCTTGAATGGGATTTGTCGCTCTCCAACTCACTCTTGTGGCAGTTGATTGATGTCTGCCTTCTGTGGTAGACCTCCTTCGGTTCAGTCTGATCTTTCTGGTGCTGTAACGATATTTGACTGTTAATATTCTAGCCCAAATGCGATCTCATAATTTAACCTACCAGCAGAAGTGAAAACGCTTAAATTAGACTCCTCATTACAGTTTCTATGGTTACATTAGAGGAGAAACTAAGTGGAAGCCAGAAAGGCATAAAAAATATGTTCTGGTAACAGTTGCTATCATTACTGTAGCTTTACAGTTTCCAGTCTAATTCCTTAGTTTTTCTTTAAAATCTATTCCATTTAAGTGAGAGTCTGTGTTTCTGAAGATTAGCTGCTGCTACTTCAAGAAAGTATTACTAATGTTAATGTCATAAACAGATAGTTAAGGATTAATGTCTCTTTTACCTGTAAAGGGTTAGGAAGCTCAGGTAACCTGGCTGACACCTGACCAGAGGACCAATAAGGGGACAAGATACTTTCAAATCTTGGTGGGGGGAAGTCTTTGTTTGTGCT
>NC_133769.1:114686434-114712427 GCF_003597395.2 Chelonoidis abingdonii
CCTCTCAAGGCTGCCCAGGGAGGGGAAGGTTTTGGGGTGACAGGAAGTGTTCCAGACACTGAAATGTCTGGATGGTGGCAGTGTTACCAGATCTAAGCTAGTAGTTAAGCTTAGAAGTGTCCATGCAGGTCCCCACATCTGTACCCTAAAGTTCAGAGTGGGGGAGGAACCTTGACAGTTAGGATTTAAGTTTTACAAACCAAACTGAGCATCTCTACTAGTAAGAGCCATGGCAACAAAGATTTTTGTTGTGCTTTTTGAATAGACATTTCTCTAGCTGTCTCTGTAAACGATAGTAGACTTGACTTAAATTGAGACCTGCTTTTTTTATGTATGATTGAATTACTAATCCCAGCTGAGAGCCAATTGTCTTTTTATGCTAGTTAAAACTGGTTAGTCATTACTACACAAAACACCCTGTAAAAAAAAAAAAATTAGCCCATGTTATATCCACATATAGTTTGTTGCTTGTATTTGCTAATGCTAATATTTAATTTTTAAAAATCAGTACCTGCTTCAGTGCATACTATCTGCTTGAAAATTGGCTTTTTGACTCTCCTCCTGGTTACTGTTAGATGTTGCCCTCACTAAAGTGACCTGTGGTGAGAGAGGATTCTGAAGACACTTACAGATCTCACAAGGAACAGAATGTAACCATGCACTGATAAATAACAATAGCGAGAAAAAAATTAAAACGAAGTGTTTTTCTCCCCTAGTTGCTTTGTGGATATGGGAGGAAAGAGGCCCAGTGGTTGAGGTATTGGTGTCAGATACGGGAGATCCAGGTTCAGATTGCTGCTGTACCACAGACTTCCTGGGTAACCTTGTGCAGGTCACTTAGCCTCTCTGTGTCTCATTCCCCATCAGTAAAATGGGGATGATAATGCTTCCCTACCTCACAGGGGTCCTAGAGAGGAGATGGGCACTGTTGGGATAAAAAGACTGCCTGCTGAAAGGTCACAACATGATGCTGCTACAGCTAAGTCACTCATGGAATTTATAAACATAGGTCTATGGCCACTTCCTGTCTGACCTGTTCTATCATTGAACTATGGGGTTGTGGGGATGGGGGAGACAAACAGATACTGGGTCATCATGGAGGAGAAGCAAAGAAAATCAAATTATTTGTATCACACACTTTCTTTCTGTGTGATTTTTGAGTCAAGAGTAGCTAATATGAATAAACACACGGTAAGACTTGTAAAGCAGTGATTCTCAAAGTCGGGCCGCCACTTGTTCAGGGAAAGCCCTTGTCAGTCCGGGCCAGTTTGTTTACTTGCCTTGCCTGCAGGTTTGGCCCATCGCGGGTCCCATTGGCTGCGGTTTGCTGCTCCAGGCCAATGGGGGCTGTGGGAAGGGTGGCCAGCACATCCCTTGGCCTGTGCCACTTTCCGCAGCCCCCATTGTCCTGGAACGGTGAACTGTGGCCAGTGGGAGCCGCGAACGACCAAACCTTCGGACATGGCAGGTAAACAAATTGGCCCGGGCCACCAGGGTCTTTCCCTGAACAAGCGGCAGACTGGCTTTGAGAAGCCCTGTTCTAAAGCATAAGAAAGGAAAAACATAGTGTAATATTTTCATAAGGTGGTGTGGTTTGGGGGGAGTACAAACTGAATTAAGGATTTGTTCCCTACTCCTTTATTAAACTAGTGCTGGAAATAAACAAAAGTGGCTGCAGACTTTATTTTAATCTGCCAGTAGTCCTTGCTTCTATTTATGTTATCATGCAAAGAATAAATATGTTGATCCAGGAGCATCTAAAATGGCAATAAATAGCCAATGGGCAAAAACCTCTTTATGAACCAAGCAATAGAGATGGCCAGGTCTACAAAATTCAACATGATTCTGAAGTTACCACTAAATGTTTTCTTGGGCGGAGGGAGGGAGAGGGGACACTACTGTTCCTGCATTCAGTAGCATAGATCTTGAGATATAAACATTATGTGGATTAATACAAATCTATTTCAATGCCTGCTTCTTAACAAAGATGACAGAACCCGAAGCAGACTGCTAGTCTTGTATTAAATCTGAGATTTGTACTGTGAATAATAACTTTTTTGGCAGAAGTGAATTTCAAATACCAGTGTAGTAAATAATTCCATAGCAACAAACTCACTATGGAGTCAAATGTTTAATTGTGGCTGTTGACTACTAGATTGTAAGTGATATTGGCTTCTTTCCACTCCCCAACCCCCTTCTGTTTTGGATCAGCAAAATTGTCATTCCTGAAAGGTGGTGGTGGTTGATTTTTTAGATGTTTAAAATCTTCCACAGTACTTGATTTTATATCCTTGATAAATAATTTTGTCTTGGATGTAAAGTTGAAGAGTTTCTCCATGACAACCACACACAGCAGTTTGCAAACATAGAATTTAACTGAAACTCGGAGTCCAGGTAAATTTCTGTTTCTGTGCTTTCTATACAGACACCTAATTTGCTGTGTATCTATAATTGAACTTGTGGCTTAAGATTTTTATTGGTCATCTTTCTAACAAGAATTTCTTCTCCTTGCATTCTGCATGAGTGGAAGAAGGGCTGATCTTTTCTGTGTGAGTAAAATTGTCCGGCAAGAAGGTTGGGTGGCAAAAGGTATATTCAGTAGTTTCTGGGTCATTCTGCCCTCTCCGTGCTGCTAACTTGGTGCCTCCAAAGCTAACTTCAAATGCCAGATTTCTTTGCTCCATAGCACCAGGCAGAGATTTGAGGATATAGTGGAATATGTCCCAATTCTTCTCCTTCCTTTCAAGATGTAAATTTAGGGCAGCACTATTCGCAAGTTGGCAAGCAGAGAACTCTGCCAAACTCCCAGTATCAAAATTTTCAGTCATACCTTGTGAGATTATAATGTACACCCAAGGGCCTGTGTGATCCATACAGTTGCATTGTCAGACCCTTGTCCACTACCTTGGATAACTTCACCAAAGCGTGACCTTCTTTCCTCCTTGGCAGACACCCAAAGGCTGGAGTGTTGAAGGGAAAAATATTGGCTATCTTTGTAGACAAGGTGGGTGAGGTAGTACATATTGGATCAACTTCTGTTGGTGAAAGACAAATTTTTTCGAGCTAAACCGATCTTCAGGATTTTGCATAAGAGTGCAGTGGATAAGACTTTATGCTTGATCCCTCATGTACTGTTTTGAGATGCATTTGACACAGCTCCTTAATTTATTCAAAGACTTGAATGATAATGGCTGAAGATGAGGAAGCATTGACTCATCCTCAGAAATGATGGATGCCTGCTGATTGAGGGGGACGGGCGCCAGAGGGGGCAGCCAACTTCAGCAGTGTTACAGTGGAGTCACATCTTATGCGGGGGTTAGGTTCCAAAGTCAGTGTGTAAGGCGAAGATCGCATATCGTCAAAATTACCCTTGAAAATCCCTTAAGTGGCACGTAAAGTACAGTATACTGGACATGGTTTTCTCTATACAGCCCTGTACAGTAATATGTATAATGTATACAGTAATGTACAGTATATAATAGAGTACATATGCAAAATATAACTTTACTGTATCTTTAATTACAGGGGGTAATCAGGGCTTGATGTTGATCCAGGAAACAGAGAGAGATGATGGAGAGCTTGGGTGACGGAGAGCGAATTGTAGATGAAGTGGTTGGCTCTGATTCAGTTCAAGAAGTTGATTGCATAGGCTTATCTGCTGCTGGCTGTTTTTCCTTGAAAAATATGGTGACTGGCAACTCACTGTCTCTTGAGCTGCTCAAACATTTCTTGATATGCTTTCAAATAGTCCATAATACTACATGTGATTTTGAGGCTTCGTTCCACAGAGGGATCGTATTCAGAAATTTAAATAATTCAGGTGTTTCACTGCTTGAAACACTGCAGCAAATTTATTAAGATTCCAACTTGCTGGCTTTTCCTGTTTGTCATCTTCATGTTCTGTAGATGATTTTATCAGTTCCTCTAACTCTTTGTTAGTCAATGTTTCTCTATGGCTCTCAATTAATTCTTCAATTTCTTTCTCAAGGATGTTGATGAAGCCATCACCACTCACTTGCCTGGCCACCTGAAAAATGCATTTCACTTCTTTGTCAATGGTCAGGAAACCCTTAAAATCATTCACACATTCTTTCCATAAGTTTTGCCAACATGCATTGACTGTTTCAGGCTTGATTGCATCCATTGCCTGTTTAATATGAGTGATGCAATGAGCAGTGTTGAAGGACTTCCAACACTCAATCACATTAAGATTGGGATCAGCATCCATAGTGCTACGTATCTGTGATAACGTAAGCCTCGTGTACGTGGCCTTGAAACAGCGAATCACACTTTGGTTGAGAGGGTGGAGGGATGGAGGTTGGGGAGAAGGACGACTTCAACATTGTTATGTGCAAACTGGAGTACCACAGGGTCACCAGGAGCATTGTCTACAATCAGCAACACTTAAAGTCAAGTCCTTTCTCTTCGAGGTACTGCTTGACCTCCGAAAAACACTTGTGGAACCAATCCAGAAATAATGCTGCCGTCACCCAAGCCTTTTTTGTTTGATTGCCAGAACATAGACAGGAGACTTTTTTGTTCTTGCCTTTTAGGGCACAGGGATTTACAGCCCTGTAGAGCAAGCCTAGCTTTATTAAATGCTCAGCCGCATTGCCACTAAACAACACAGTCACACGGTCTTAAGCTGCTTTCAAGCCAGGGGCATGTCTTTTCTGATTTTGAAATGTCAGTGTGGTTGGGCATTTTTTTCCAGAAGAGCCCAGTCTCATCAGCATTAAAAACTTGTTCTGGAAGATGGCCCTTTTCTTCTATGATTTTCTTTAATTGTTCAGGGTAGGTTTTTGCTGCCTCTTTATTGGCAGATGCAGCTTCACCAGTCTGCACGTTTTTGAGGTTGAAGCGGTTCCTCAAACTATTAAGCCAACCTTGGCTGGCTTTGAATTGTTTCTCCTCAGAAGGCTGTCCCTCTTCGGCAGGAGGTTTGAACAGCACGTAGAGGGTAAGAGCCTTTTCTTGCAACATGTTGCCATCGATAGGCACATATTTACGATTCATGTCTTCTGGCCATAAGTTTTAATGCCTTTTCAGTCTTCACTAAAGTCTTATCATGCACCTGGCTCGCCACCTTAGCAGTTATTGGAGCACTTGATGCCATGGCTTGACGGATTTCTCTTGAATCTTGATGGCATGGATGCTAGATTCGTTGAAGCCATATTTACGCACCATGTTGGAGACTGACATACCCTCTCTCAATAAGTCCAATACAGCCAGTTTTTCCTCCATCATTGGAACAGATTGCTGTTTCTTTGAGCACCAGATGAAGTAGTTGGCTTGCATTTAGGGGCCATGTTGTACAAAAAGAAATGTATCTTTAAACTCTAGAATCGCACTTAGTGTGGCAAGATGCTCACACTATGAGAGGCACACGAGAACTGAGACCGACTGAAGGAACAGCAGATCCATGTCTCCCCATCTCGCACTCACTCCTGGGCATATGCTCATTGGGTGGAATCACCCACACTATTTACAGGTATCTTGTTGTTGTTCTTTCTTTTGAAGAGCATATATAGTTGAATTTGCATAAGTTAAATGAGCGTATGATGTGACTCGCTTGTACTTCTTTTTCATAGATTCCAAGGTCATGAGGGACCATTGTGATCATCTAGGCTGACCACCTACATAACACAGGTCATAGGACTTATCTGAAATGATTCCTAGTTGAACTAGAGCACTTTTTTAGAAAAAGTTCAGTCTTGATTTGTTCAAAACAGTTAGAAATGGAGAATCCATCCTTGTTAATTTGTTCCAGTCGATAATTGCCTTCAATATTAAAAACTTGCAACCTATTTCCAATCTGAACTTGTCTAGTTTCGCTTCTCAGCCATTAGATCTTGTTCTACCTTTTTTGTCTGGCTGATAAAATGAAGAGTCTGTTATCAAATATTTTTACTCTTAGACTGATCACTCCTTAACTTTCTATTTGTTAAGCTAAACAGATTGAGTTCCCCAAGTTTTACTATAAGGGCCATTTTCCAGTCCTTTAATTCTTGTGGCTCCTGTTAGAACTCGCTTCAATTTATTAACATCTTTCTTAGAACTGGGTAAAGTATTTTGGCACTAGTGCAACCTTTGTGGAACAAGGAGGTATATGATTTCTCTATTTCTACTCAAGATTCCCCTGTTTATACATTCAAGGATCATGTTAGCCTTTTTGGTACAATGTTGCACTGGGAGCTCATATTCAGCTGACTTTGGCTTTTCCTGAATACAGAAGAGAAATATCTTTATTGGTTTTTAAATAAATAAATTCAACCACTTCCATCAAGTAATGGAGAAATACCATTGTTAGCATTCTACTTATCCCTAAAAAATAAAAAAACAAATTTCTTCTTGTCCTTAACATTAATGGCCAGAGTTCTCGATGTGTCCTCTTGCTTCCCTTATCAATTTTCCTCAGTTCTTAGCTTCTGACTTACATTTATTACTGTAAACTTCCCCATGCTTTCATCTGCTTTTTATTTTTATAGCGACATTTGCCTTCTGTCTAAGCCAGGTTGGTCTTTTTTAAATCCAATTTTAAATCATTTCTAATTACCATTCACTTCCCCCCCCCCCGTTTAAACTCTCTCTTCCAGTGGATTTGGCTCATAATTTTTGACAGGTTTGTGGAACTGGCCCTTCTAAAGCAAAGACACATTACCAGTTTGATCGTGATTTCTATTTGCACATAGCGTGATCAAGTAATGATCACTTATACCTAAGATCCACTAATTTTAATTTATAGCTGAAGCTATGACAGCTTGTGCTTAGTGTAATTCCATCTCTGCTAGGGAACTTGCTGTATTGTCACTTGGAATTGTTCCATGTTTGTTCCATGTTATCTCCTAAATGCTGCAAATTAGATGTGGGTGTCTTATTTTATGTGGCCTTTGGCTAGAGAGTGCATGTGTTAGTAGTCTCTGCAGAGTAGGCTTAGTATGTGGTTTCTACTCAAGTTTCACTATGGACACAGACTCTAGGCAGCAACACCAAACAATCTTATCTTGAATCTTCATAATTTCTTCTAATTTGTTCCGCCAATGTAAACTCTTCATGTTTTGGTTTATAACCAGTGGTTTTTATGTCTGTTATGGTGTGCTATTGGGATAGTTGGTGAAATTGTTCTGTTTTTGTGAAATGAATATTTGGGGCGGTGTGCACGTGTCTGGGAGACAGAGCCCCTATAGCACCAAATCTTACTGGTTTGTGTGCCTATACGTCCATAGTGTAGAGCTTGGCTTATTATTGGAAGGAAACAAACCTAGGAGTATAAGGCTAAACTTCCTCTTAAGGTTTTTCTCAATTATTAGAAAGTGAAAAACCACCTTTTATGATAGCACTATTGAGCTTAGAGTAAAAGGGTTAAGATTGCAGTTACATAAAGTATGCAGAGGGTCTGCTTGCTGGCTTGCAAGATGTACATAATCTAAGGCAAGGAAAGTAGCTCTCATGGTGCATGGCTATCTTCTGGGTTTGCAGTTTCTAGATATGCCCAAAGAACAACTCATCCATTAAACTGGTTAGATGGGAGAAGTTCTTCAATAAAGCCCCTCTTTTTGGCTTCTGCTAGGCAGTCAGGTTCTGCTGTAACTGATTGACTGGTAGCCATATTTCTTGTGATTGGCTGAGTTTCAACTGTGCATAATTTCTTCCAATGAAATGAGAGGATAGGAGAAGGAAGAGAAGTCTCAAAAACCCTTTGCCTGCAAATAAACAAATGACTATTTGCCTGCCTGACAAAGTATGCATTCTCTCCCTGACCCCAGGAAAACTGCAGGATTACTACCGAAGAACAGAATATGCTGCTATAGTGAGCTATTCTTGTACAATATGCACAGATGGAAGGCTTTATTGGCAAAGAGGTTAAATTTGAGAGTTTATCTTAAGCAACCATAAAACTAAGTGGGTTGAGGATTTTTTGTTTGCTGTTTCATGAATGACCTGAGCTCACATGAAACTGGTAAATTTAAAATATTAGTTCTTCATAATATTTTTATTTTTTCCTGTTTGTTTTTAACTAGATCCGATGCATCTGCAAATAAATACCCGTCGTTGTGTTCTCCACTCCACACTGGGGCTGCCTTATTGCTGATAAAGCTGTGAATAGATATAAAAATCAGATGTTGTCAGGGTGGCTCATTTTGCCCTAAATTGGATCACCCTGTAAGGTGAAGGTCTCCATAAACAGAAGTTTTCCTCACTCCCATGTCACACATTGTGGAGTGAGTCATGAGCAAGAATACTAGCCTCAGGGCAGATAGTTAAGAAGCAGGACAACCTCCTCCCTTCCCCACCCCCCCAACTATTTGAGTTCTGTGCTTAAATTTCACCAACCAAATAAGTGTAAACTTCTCAGGCACTATACAAGTTTAACATGGAGTCACATACAGTCCCCTTGGGCATTCCGATCTATCTTGCCACTCAGGCAATATTGACTCTGATAGATGGTCACTTTATGGTAAAGATCACAAAATATTCTGGTTACTCCCACCCCCAAAGGACCAGTCGCTTACCCCCAAGTCAATTTGCCCTTTAGATTTTGCTCCAAAGAAACTGTTTGTAGTTAATCCTGTAACAAACTAACTAGAGATTTATTAACAAGGAAAAAGAAATAAGGGAGTTATTTACAAGGTTAAAACAGAAATGATTGCATTTCATTTGTGTGTATACTTAAGTTCACAAGGTAATAGAAACTTGTATAATAAGCTTTTATGCCCTTTGGGTTTAACCCAAGTCAAACAACTTGGGGGGGGGGAGGAGGGTCCTCTTGCTTATGTTTAGGTATCTTTGCCCCTTACAATCTAAACAGCATAAAAAGACCTAAATTCCTTCCGGTCAGGGATTTGTATCACTATGTTCCCTAGAGCCCAAGCTGATGTGCTGAGCACTTCTGCACATAATCTCTTTTCATGGATAGGTGAAGGGGAGCAACTGACAGTCTGTTCCACAATGAGCTGTTTGGATTCAGTTGTCTTTTTGAGAGGCAGGAGATAACACCTTCTGTAGGAATCCAGCACTTTGCGTTATGTGACTTTTTTCCCCTCATCTTTGAGTTAATCTCAGAACAAACATTTTACAATTACAGAGCAGACACTTAAGTGTTGCCTTTATAGCATGGGATTCACATACTAGAAGTAGGATTAATACATGCGGCATCCTACAAGCATTCCATGAAATCTAAACAGTCTCAGAACACTAATATCCTATTTTAACTATATACTAATCCACTGGTAAGCCAGACTGATTTTCCAGCTATGCCTTTTTTCAGTGTTCAGTGAGGCTTGGGGCCTTAGCATGACCTGGCACCTGTTCTGCCAGCATCACATTCCCTTTCCTCCCTCCTGTTTTGAGGGTCATTTGGTGCATGATTGACTGATTCAACAAACATTGAATGATTTTCTACCTCCTCTGCAGACTGATATAAAAATTAACTAATGTGCTGTGCAAGTTAACCCTTCTTTCCCAAATTGTTTTCGAGAGTGCTGAGGGGAAAAATCTGGGAGCTGTAAAAGTGAGGAAATGAGACCAGTACAAAGAACAGAAGAAGGGGAATAGGAGGAAAAACAGACTGACAAAGCAAGTGCTCAGCTGGAATAAACAAGCTTGGCGTTATGGGATATTGGGAGAAGAGGTGAGCTTGTTGGTGAACAAGGGAGCAGTTAGTGGCCAAAAGGGCTACAGGGGTGTTTGTGTGATGAAAGGACTCAGTGCTTTGCGCATCAATGGTCTTTTGAGCTGCTTTTAACATGATGCATTGGAACTAAAATACTATAATGCTGCATCTGTTCAAACATGCTACAGACATTAATTTAAGACAATTAAAATCGTATGGTCTAGCTATCTCATCCAGTTGCATAATCTTGACATATTAATTGGCCTAACAGTACTATAAATTGCTGTTTGTCATCCCAGCATATGACTTGGGAAAACTGAAGAGTTTTAGCCACTTTGGACTCTTTTTCTCTGAAGAGTACACCAAGTTAGGAAGGATTTTGTGATGGAACACACACTGCTTTGGAATTCTTATATATCAATGATAACTGGGTTGGCGGGGAGGAAGCTTCATCATAGGGGTCATGGATTTTAGGTTGTAGTGCACTTAAGCTTTTTGAAGTACTAAAGAGAGAGGCAACAGAATCTTCCACTTGATATATACTGCAGTAGGCTGGGTAACCTCAATCATTTTTTAAAGATTACCTTGCTCATGCAATTTGGATGTGAAAGGCGACATTCCTTGATCTGTATGCTGAGCTCGCCCCAGTCCTTCAGCATGTAGACATCAGGATTAGAGCTGCATTGACAGTGTAGAAGCGAGTGGTGGTTGCTCTGTAGAAGCTTGCAATGCGGTATTGCTGCCTATCAGTGGGAGATGATTTTGGAGTTGCAAAAACCACACTGAGGGCAGCTGCCCGTCAAGTTTATAGGGCCATCGATTTGTATTCTGTTAGCCAGGAATGTGACTCTCTGCAATGTGTAAGAAATAGTGGATGGATCTGCAGCGATGTCCTTACCAAAGTGTAGTGGGGTGATAAATGGCTCACATATCCTCTGTTTTTTGGTACCAGCCCACCTTGTCACAGAGTAAGTCAACAGAAAGGGCTACTTTTCTATGATTAATGCAAGTGTTGGTGGATCAGCAGGGATGCATCAGATCAATATGGGCTGGTCAGAGAAGGTGCATGACTCTCTCTCATCTTTAAGAACACGTCTGTTCAGGAAGCTGCAAGCAGGGACTTTTTCCCCCGAGGGGCAGATTATCATGGGTGATGTTGAAATGCCAATAGAAAGAAGAGAGATTCAGTTACCAGTTTAGCAAATGCAGAAAGAAAGTTGAATGTGTTTTTGGCACATAGAAGGGATGCTGGTGGTGGTTACTTGCAAGATTAGATCTCAGTGAGAAATGTATCCAAATGGTTATAGCTGCCTGTTGTGCCTTGCATAATGTGTGAGGCAGAGAGGGAAAAGTTTGCTGCCAAATAGCAGGGGGAGGTGGAGCAGCTGTTTGCTGACTTTGAACAGCCAGACATGGGCCTTTTGAAGAGGTCAATGCAGAGCTATGTGGTTGAGGTAGGTCTTGAAAAGACTTCTTTAATGGTCAGCCACAGTAACATGGTGTGGTGAACTGTGCTCTCTGGCCCTGAAGTTTTAGAGGTTGTTGGGAATTGTGCAATGTTTAGTGTACATTTATGAATATCCTATGATCTCTTATGAAACCTATGAACTATACTGTGCTTATTGTACACTTATTATTACACTGTTTTCTGTGATCCTGTTGTATTAGAAGCAATGCGTACTTCGAGTAGTGCTGGGCATTCTGCAATATGTTTTAATGAATTTATTTAAAAAAAAATTGCATACCAAAACGGTACATAACATTACTGTGCAATTAAAAACCCATACTGTGCAAACTTATAAAAGTAATGGAGCAAAATTTTAATCTTAAAATGAGAGAGAACATGTCCATTTCAGCTAAATATAACATTGACCTATCAGTGCCACAGTTGGTGATGTGAAGCTGTGGTTTTCCTTACCATCCCCTGGTGTGGAGTGGTAACTGACAGAATGCACCCCTGTATTCACATTTTACATACTATTGTAGTAATCTTTGTACAAAATATGCTTTGAGGGATCATTTGAAAACTAATAACTCACTGGTCATTAGCATGGGGGGTGTAGTAACATCATATGTGAAGTTATAAACATGAGCTGAAATTAGGTTTGAAATGTGTTTACCAGACAATTCTGGGTAAGCCAGTTTCTCAAAGACAAAGGACAAGCTGATGCCTCGGGTGTCCTCAAAGTGGATGAGCGATCACCTATCAAGTGATCATTCTTGGCAAGGAAAGGTCAAAGAATGACCAAAGAAACAGTCTTTGGACTTTGGGGAATTTGGTCAGCAGTTTTACTGGGAACATGTGGTAAGGGAACTTCACCTTGAACCAAGTCGAGTTTAAGTTTTAGCACTAAGAAGCATTTTATCTTCTTTTCTCTTGTGACCATTTCTGACTTTAATGCCTAATATTTGTTCTCTCTTAAAATCTGTCTCTTTATAGTTAAATAAACTTGTTTTATTCTTTAATCAAAACTAATCCAGTGTTTTGTGTTTAAATGGAGTTACCCGCACAATTCAGTTAAAAGTATCAAACTGTTGGCTCTCAGTCCACTTAGAGAGGCAACAGGCCTAATGTATCTCAACTATCCAGGAAAGAGCCAGACAGTGCAGAACACACATTTTTGGGGGGAAATTCAGGACTGGGAGTGCATTTTGGAGTCACCTGGCAAGTAGTAGCCAAGGCTGGTGGAAGCCAGTGTGGCTGGGGTATTTGCTTGGCAGGCTTTTGGGGTCAGAGCTGCTGGACCAGGACTGCAGCTATACACAACACTCAGGGTGTGACCTGCATCCTGTTTGTGACAGACTCAGATTGGAAGCTATAGCAGCAAAGCATTGTGAGGCACCCTTGATTGCAGGGCAGGGATAACGCAGTCCATTGCTCATCTGGACTGCACCCAAGAATGCCATAGTAGGGGTAGGGATGTGGCCCAGGATGTCCTATGGAATGTTGGGGGAGGGGGAGCAGAGTGAAGGAAGCTGCTGAAACTTAGTTCTCCAAAGACTGCAAAGGGAGATGAGTCTGTGACTGCTTGACCTGTAAGCATTCATGTGTGCTGCCTGAGAAGTCCCATTATGTCCTTATGCATTTCCCTGCCCTTTTCCTGTTGGGGCTCCCGGACCTGTCTCTTGTCTGCTCTTTCCTTCAGCGCATCTGCCATATTCTCCCCCCAGGCCCTCTGTTCATGGTCTGATGCAGCAGTAACTTGCAGGATCTCAGTGAACATGTCTCCCTAGCTCCCGTCTTTCTCCCTCTCATCAAGTTTCCAATGGCTCTTTATAGATAACATACAGATTCTCTCTGGGTTTTGCTGAAAAACAAACAGGAGACAATCCTGCAGGAGGATTCCACATCTTAGCATTGCATAGCTGGAAGAGTAATTTCTCTGATTGTAGAGGAGGCACTTCTCAAGGCTGCACTGGAAGCAACTACAGATCTATTATTGTATTTACAGACATAACAAAAAGTGAAAGCTAAGCTTCAGAACTCCCTTCTCTTATTCCCAGAAGAGTGTTAAATGAGACATGCTTATTGACACTTGAGCCTTGGAACAGAGGAACTCCAAAGTATGCCTGATACACTACTGCACCTGGAGTTGTCCAAATGATTCCCATTGGCTACTGCCAGCTCCATGAAAACAGAGGGAAGGTGGTGTGGGCCACCTCTCCCTTTTTTTTTTGTCCTTCAATATGTTAAATAGAATGCTGAGGGTTGTAAAAGGAGATGAAGAGCTTGTACATTTCAGCAGCTGTGGGATTGGATATGTGTGTTAACAAGACTTTGAAAGGGGAATGTAAGGTTGCCCATGCAGCCTTAACTGCATTTCTTGTCTTTCAGAACTTTGTTTTGCTGAACTCAGTGTTATGCAAGAGGATGACATCCTGTCTGAACTCTGCATTAATATAGTTTTTATTCACTGAATTTCTTAGGGTTTTTTGTTAAAACAGGAAAGGATACATTGGTAGGAGTTAAGTTATTTAGGCAATTGTACATTGTCATGACCTTCATATTAAGACAGCCACCCCTTTCTTCCCTGCCCTATTAGCTGGGCCCCACCAACTGTGCTGCAGATAACTTTTCCAGCCATCCCTTGAGCCATTCACTGCATTTCCCCCCTCCAATCTGGATCCTCCCCACTATTGTAACCGGGCCGCACCCACTGCAAGCAGTATATGCATTTCCCTTAAGTCTTCACTTTTGTGTGTGTGCGTACACAAACATTTCTATTCCTGTTACTTCCCCTGCCTCCTATAACCTGACTCGTATGTAGCACCTGGAGTGAAGGACTATCATGTTAGTGGAATTGTGTTCCTGCTTGTGTTTCAGAATGGTTGCAGGGTGGGGTTTGTGGCAGGGCTGGCAAGAGAAATCAGACAGTGTTTCTGTTCCGAACAACTGACAGTTTTGCTTGTCTACAAGGGGTGTGTATGTCTGTGTGAGAGAGAGAGACTGTTTACATTTTCCAGTCAGCCATGAAACCTCCTGTCATAGTATAATTCCTCGATTTGAACCTTAGAGTTCAAATATGAGGTACCTAGCATGAAGTCCTCTAAGCTTAATCTCCAGTTTAGATCTGATAGGCTGCCACCAGGTCAGGAATTGATAGGGCCTGACCCCCCTTTCCTCTCTCTGGTGTCCCCAACCCTCCCCTGGGGGGACCTCCAGATAACCTGTTTCTCTTGGAGTCTCAGAAGCAGGAGAGAGAACCCCTTCCCCCCTCCTTCCCAGGCTTCCTCCTGGTCTAGCTTGCGCGTACCAAGAAACCTGTTTTTCTGCTTCCCAAGAGATAAGCGTTCTATTCCCTCAGGACAATTGAGATGCAAAATACCAACAGCTTGGCTTTGCCTTACTAGAAAAAGAATCTTCCACAAGTCTTGAAAAAGAAAGCTTTATATAGGAAAAGAGACAATACAGACTAATAACTTGCATAAACATTTATACAGGCTCCTACTTAAGAAAATCTGAATAACCCAGTCTGATTTAAAAAATAGCCAATTTAAATAGACCAGCAATCACATACATGTAAATACAACACAAAGCTCCTCATAGCCGAATTACTTTGCTTCCTTTTGTACTCACAGATGTTTAGGAGAAGGGTTGAAAGCAGAGGTAGTTAGAAGCAAAGCTTGTTTTCTCACAGCCGAGGAAAACAACAAAGACACAGCAATCCACATCTGTACATACAACACAAAGCTCCTCATAGCCGAATTACTTTGTTTTCCTTTGTACTCACAGACTTTTAGTAGAATATTTGAGATAAGATGGAGTTAGAAGAAAACTTGTTTACCCATAGCCGAGAAAACAACAAAGACCCCGAGTATACAAATTCCCGCCCCTGACTTTAAACAATCCAGTTCTCTGATTGGTCCTCTGGTCAGGTGTTTGGTTCTCTTTGTTCCCCCTTTACAGGAAAAGAAAATTAACCCTTACCTTACCTATCTACTTATGACACCTCCAATTTCCCAATTTTTTTCCCAACACGTAGTAACTTTCATACTGTCACTGTAGCAATTGGTCTGCTCAGCCAAATCAGAGAAAACTATCATAGCTCCTGGAAGCAAATGTATGACATTGTATGAGGTGCACAGCAGGAATAAGGCCCAGATAATTTCAGCCCAAGTGAATCCCTGCAATGTCTGGTAGATTGCAACCTCTTATGTTACCAGTTAGGTGTTGCAGAGTGGGCAAAACATGATAACACGGACCACCTCTCTCCACCCAAATCAGCCTGTTGTCAGCAATGTCTATGTCCTGTTGTACTCCTTGCTGTCCCATAAACTTCTGCAACCTCATGATCCAGGAATTGGCTGGAACCCCTATGCTGGCAGTGCACACATTTCATTTCCCTAAGCAAACATCCTCTCTGTGTCTTTGGAAACCTCACATGAATCTGCCCTGAGATCAGGAAGTAGCCACTTGCTGTCCTCTCCCCTCCAACCCCATGGGCTAGTAAAATGCAGATTTTTCTCAAATAGGCAAGCCAAGACTTGCCTACTACCAGCCTTCATTTCCTGCTTCTGCAATCCCTCTCCCTGTCATAGTCCCTCCAGTCCTTGGTTTCCTCCACACTGATACAACAAATTTTTTTGACTGGTGTGTTCACAGTAAACCTCACAATAAAATAGAAACACATTATAATAGAGACTTGTAGCAAGCCATGTCAGTTATTAAATCTTTGCTGCACAGGGATACAATGCTTCAGACTAGAAATGGCCATGGTGGGGTGTTCACCAGTGTAGTAGTGAACATTTCCTTGAACTACCCTTGCGTTTTTTACTTTATTGGTGCATGCACTCTGTAATCCTCCCAAGCTACGCACTATACAAGTGAAGTGAACAAGTTCTTAAATATTATTCTCTCTTTGGGTCTCCCAAAGATTTAGTGGGTGCCATGCAGTTCCTTGTGTACAGCTTGACAGAATGAGACCATTTTTTGACCTTCATTACATCAGTAGTTAATTCCTAGATCTACATTAAATAAATAAAGAAAACAAAACAAACACAAACCCCTCTCCTGGAAACTTCTAAAAATGCCTGTTCTATTCAGGGCTTATTTCTGTAACTCGTAAATGGAATGACCCCAAATTTGAGTCTCTAGTGGTATTCTTCATCTGACTCTGGCATACCAAATTTCAGAGGAATCAGACTAAGCATGTTGAATTTAGAGGACTTAAAATTGTTTGTGTTTAAACAGAAGTCATGATGCAACCTTACGTACAGTGCACTGCTGCACCACTATCATTTCCCACGATATCTTGGGTCTCAAATTTTGGCATAAGACTTTAGTTAGCAGATCCCTTCAATTATGCAAGACTCATTCTTTCTTATCCTCCCTCCCTCCCTCCCTCATCTTTAAAATGTTTTTAGTAAATATCTTGAATTCTTCAAAATCTCAGAGCAAGAGAAAGCAATCATCCATATATCCTATTAAATCAAACTTCTCTTGCATTTTTTTTCCCAATTGTGATTATCCAGATTTCTGAGAGCTCTCCCGGCGCTTACAGAATGTTAGTAGCATTAGCGTCCCATTGGCTTGGTATAGACTCTAGTCAGCCTGGGGCAGGGTAAAACACTGAAGTCTATCTCCTCATTAATATGTAGTTTCGTAGTTAGGTATACAGTTTTGTATTTTAATACTCGGTATATCTTTAATAAAATACAGACTAGATGTACCTCTCTTCTTGCATGGAAGATGCTCTGATATTAGGGTGAAGGGTGCTAGTATAAAATGCTTTGATAGATGTTTTCTTATACTGGAGCCAGCCTGTAACTTCCCACAATATTTATAGTGGGAGAAGAGGGGGAATCACAAGACTAGTGTGCTTATGGCACTATGGGGGCCTGTGATGCATGGTGGAACTGAACAACTGGGCCTATAAAGGGAAGAGGAAACAGTGTATGCTTGTAGTAAATCGTATGCTGCAAGTCACTTTTGCTTTGATAACTGAGGGCATTCCGCACATAACTGAGTTTTTGTTACACTTGCAAGTCCTCTTTAAATAATTTAGGAAATAAAATGGTTCCAATTTGAGAGTGCGTTTGAAACAAAGCTTTTGAACGTGCATTTTGTACTGCTTACCCTGTGGTTTATCTCAACCCTAAAATGATCTCTTCTTCACACCATGTCCTCTCTCTCACCTTTAGACTAAGCTAGTATAGTTGGTTCTTCGAAATTGTTTTATCCTTCTGTCTTATGCTGAGCTAATTTAGCCTCATCTTGGTAAACAAGAAAATGGTTTTCATTCGACAGATTTGGAGCTGGAGTGACTGCAGCTGTCATCTGGCCTGTGTGCAAACCAATTTTGTTCATTCTTTTGCCTGGCAGGGAGCCTACACCAGAACTGTCAGGACTAATCAGCATTAAACCAATGTCAGGATAGCTGCAGAAAGCTGCCCTGCAGTGAGGCAATAGCAACAAGGCTTTTCAGACAGGATTAGTAGAAACACTATTTAGGCTGCAGCTGTGTACAAAATCTCTGAAGTATTTCACTCATGACTCATGGTTAGGGATTCCTAGCCTGCCACAGAAACATGACTGTTCAGTGGCTAATACACTAAGGAATCTAGCATGATCTACAGAAGGGGGTGAGAAGTGCTGCGAGATCTATAAAAACAGAGCAATTGTTTCGAAAGTTGCATCAGTGGGTTTTTTCTTCTTGGGAAGGAATTCAGTTCCTGGCGTCTGGCCAAGCAAGGCTTGTTACTCATAATGCTCATCCTCATCTTGTACTGGGCAGAAGTACCAATCAGCTTTGACTCAAAGGTTCTGTGATCTCTCCTGAACTGCTTGGATCTTGCTTTACCAGTGGAGTCAGTGGTCCCCAACCGTTTTGTGGCCAGTAGCACATTCATGTTTTCAGAAGAGTGTAGTGGGCGCCAACAATTTTTCAAGGCTTATTTTGTATTTGTACATTAAATAATATGAAAAACATCATATTTAATATACATAATATATGAATCCATAATATAAAAGGGTAATTTTAATTAATACCTTTTACATGAAAATTACTCTGCAATTACTCTTTCGCCTTACCATGTGAATTAGCTCTTCATCTACCTGTAAGAAAAATTAAGCCGCTTTTACAAAGTAAGTTTTTTCATTTTATTTTTAAAAAGTTAAACATTGTTGAACTGCTGGTCCAAATATATTGTATTTATTATTCTTACTTTAACATAGAATGAAGCCTGCAGCCCCGGAGTTCTCTGTCCCCGGCAGGCACGGGGCTGCGGCTTCTCTCCTCTGCTGGGCACTAGGTGGGCGCATATAAATGCCCCGGTGGGCACCATCGCATCTGCGGGCACCGCGTTTGGGACCACTGAGTTGAGTAATGCATATTTGGGCTCCTTCCTTACTTTGGTTGGTGGGGAGTTGCTCAGTAAGGGCCAGATTCACAAGCGTTCAGGTCCCATTTAGGCAGAAAAGTGGGTGACTAAATTGTCAAAAGAAAAAGGCCTGTAGACAAAGTAACTTCTTTGTTTGTTT
Organism: Chelonoidis abingdonii; assembly: GCF_003597395.2. NCBI lineage: Eukaryota > Metazoa > Chordata > Testudines > Testudinidae > Chelonoidis > Chelonoidis abingdonii. The sequence continues at coordinate 114,705,028 of NC_133769.1, forward strand.
GTTTTTTTTATGGCTGCTGGCTCCAGTTCCCATCCAGAGTGAAGAGAGACCACCTCAAGAGTGATTGTTTAAACAACATGTTTCTCAAGGCTTCTCTGTCAAAAGTTAGCTCTAGTGAATCTGTCTCCACTATGCAAAAACCTACAGACTCAGCTCATTTTGGACTCCTGATCCCTATTGCAAATGGAGAGCACCTGATGCTAAGACTTTTTCCTTCTTCCCGCTCAGACCAAGTTCTTTACAAGCTCTGAGCTGCAAAGTGGTAATGGTAGATCCAGTACAGAATATAGACTTTTTTCCAGTGGCCTCTTGTTCTGGCAAAGTCCCTCTTTACTAGAGAAAACAGCTGCATACGTTCCTTGTCCCTCATGGTACTGGGTACTTGTGAGAGTAATGCTTAAGAAAATGAGAGTTGGAGCTAGTTACAGCGCAGATTGGGACCTTCAGGAGTGACATCCTAATGTGATGACAGGCTTAGGCCACGTCTACTGGGCTCTACTCTGACACACCTATAGCACTGTAGCTATACTCTTGTAGCACCATAGTCTAGACTTTCTGCAGTGACAGAAGGGGTTTCTCTATCAACGTAGCTAATCCACTCTCTCGAGTGGCTGTAGCTACTTGGAATTGGAAGAATTCCATCAACTAAGTTTCCTCTACCCTAAGGTGGGGTGGGGTGAGGTGAGGTTGACAGGTCGATATAGTTATGGTAGCTAACTTTTAAATGTATTCCAGGCATTAGATACACTTTTTTGATTTGTGGTGGTGTGCATATTCACCTGCTGTATTATGCACATTCATTATGCCCAGTAGCTCCCCGAATTGTCCTGAAACTGATAGCAACAGTTGATGGTTTACATAAGGCAGGTATGACCTTGTACCTTAACTGAACAATTAACAAGTTTGAGGATGGCCCTTGTAGGAAGCGCAGGTCGCAGTTAAATGGGCACTGGCATGATTTCATTCTTTTTCTGGCCTAGTGGTGAACCAGGCTTCAGTCTCCCACATGGAACTTATTGAACAGAATCTGTTTCAACAGAGCAGAGAACAGACTCGCTTATCCCTGGTGAAAGTGGCAAAGATTAGTCACTATGCTGTCATTCCAATCCCAGCAATTCAGTACAGACTGAGGGTTTCACCTGCTGACTCCTGATATCCTGCCTTGAGGTTATGTCCTGGGCTCACTTCCACCCTGAATCTTCAGCTGTTTACAAAGCCCTCTAGAGTCCAGCTATCAAGCATTAGGCAGGCCCTTTTTCATTCCTCTCCCTATGCAAGACTGTTTGGTGATTTTAAACAGGAAAGTCTTCACTAATACTTTCTTGTGCACCATGAACATCCATGCCAGTGTATTGGGGTGGAAGGAGGGGGTCAGGGTGAGGGATGATGCAGCAATAGGTCCTTTTTTCCTTAGAGGAGGGAGACCTGTTCATGCCTTAGACCTCAAGGCTGTGAGGAATGGACTAGACAACATGACTGTAAATTCACTGTAGCTGCTTAGGGTAGGTTTACCCAAGAAAGGTAAGTTGACCTTTATTAGGTCAAGGTACATGTCCACACTACCCTCCTTGGGTTGATGGTGCACATCCTCACTAGAAGCACTTCCACCAACCTGAAAAGGGCAGAGTGGGGACCTGTGAACCCAGTCTCAGCTCGGCTGGCAGCTCCCGGTCGAGTGCACAGCTGCCTCAAAGGCTTTTGGTGGGCTGCTCCCTTCTCTGTTGGGGGCGGGAAGGAGATATGCCACCTGGGGTTATCCAGCTCCCTTCAGGAGTTGGGCAGCTTTGTCAATTTTATCGCTCTCTGAGCTGTGACATTGACAAGTTTGCCTGGCTGAGAGTGGGATCTAGCCTGCCAGGCTCCTCACCGTGCTCCCAGGTGACTGGAGCACCGGGGCTCTAGCTGCCCAGCTTTCTTGTCAAAGCATGGCTTCTGCCACAAAATTGACAAGACAGCCAACAATGGATGTAAGTAATGCAGTGTCTGCACAGAGACTCCGTCATCCTGATTACACCAATATAAACCTTATACATCTCACGGAGGTGATTTTCTATGTTGGTGTAGTAGGCACTTAACATCGGAAGGAAGGCTGTAGTGTAGACACTGACGTAATTAGGTTGTCGCAAGCTGTCTTTTGTCAGCCTAACTATGTAGTGTAGACCAGCCCTGTCAAGGTTTTTTCCCCACTTTGAACTTAGGTGGGGACCTGCATGAACACTTCTAAGCTTAATTACTAGCTTAAATCTGGTACACTGCCACCAGCCAGAATTCTGTGTCTGGTACCCTTTCTGTTCCCCAAAAACCTCCCCTGGGGAACCCAAGACCCAAACCCCTTGGGTCTTAAAACAAGGGGAAATTAACCATCTCCCTCCTTTTCTCCCCAGACTCTCCCCTCCCTGGGTTGCCTTGAGAGGCTTACACAGATCCAAACTCCTTGGATCTTAAAACAAAGAGGAATTAATCATCCCCCTCCCCCTTTCTCCCCACCAATCCCTGGTGAGTTTAGACTCAATCCCTTGGATTCCAAAACAAGGAAAAATCAATCAGGTTCTTAAAAAGAGAGCTTTTAATTAAAGAAAGAAAAGGTAAAAATTAGGATGGAAAATGCTTTACAGGGTACTCAGATTCATATAGACTAGAGGGATTCTTCCCCCCCGCCCCCAAGCCTGAAATTCAAAGTTACAGCAAACAGGTAAAAATCCTTCCAGCAAAAAAACACATTTACAAGTTAAGAAACATAAGACTAATCCGCCTTGCCTGGCTATTACTTACTGTTTTTAGACATGAAAGACTGATTCAGAAAGATTGGGAAAGCCTGGGTGTATGTCTGGTCCCTCAAAACAAAGCACAAACAAAGACTTCCCTCCACCAGGATTCGAAAGTATCTTGTCCCCCTATTGGTCCTCTGGTCAGGTGTCAGCCAGGTTTACTGAGCTTCCTAACCCTTTACAGGTAAGAGACCTTAACCTGTAACCATCTGTTTGACAAGCCCCCAGTCCTATATTCTGCCACAGCTTCCAGTTACAGGTCCCACTGTCACCAGTGTAGATTAGTCAGTAATGGTTCTCAAATTCGACACAGGAGTAAATCTAACTGTGAATATACCTCTTTTTTTTTCCTCAGCGGATACAGTGAAAAATAGACTAATTTGCATATGCTGCTCTAGTTGTTTGGGTATTAATTCATCACTGAAAGAAAAGACTCTTCAGGAAAACTTGTTCTAATGCGACTCATCTCAAATGAATTCCACACTTGTGTCTTTTATGCATATACAGTTCACACAGAATGAGGCAGGGGGCAATACAAAGCACATTCTGGTACCATAGGATCTTGAGGTGTTAAATACTTGAATTCTTAAGTCTTTATGTACATTTAAAAAAAAAGGTGCTGAAGGAAAAACTCTTTGTCACACTTACTGTACTAACAATATTATTAGCATATAGCTTTTACATCTTCCACACTCTCTAATGTTATCTAACCCTCATTTTCTCCCACTCATGAGTAAGGGAGGTAAGTAATAACATCCCAGTTTCTCAGAGAGGGAAGACTGTAGAGTAGTTAAGTGCCTTGTCCGAGACCACCTAGTATATCATTGGCAAAGCCAGGTTCAGAATTTGGGAGTTCTGGTATCTTAGCCCTCACTTAATCCCCTACACTTATATAGTCTCATTTTAATGTCTCCCAAACGTATGTTAGCGCTGTGGCTCGATAACACCTGCTAAGGTTAAGGTTGCAGAAGTTGGGAGGGAGGCTGTACCATTTTTTTTTTTTTTTTAAATCTTCCCTCTTTCCCTGTTTCATTAGTTACTGGAGTAGATATCCTTAAAATAGCGCCTCAAATATATCTCTTAGTCTTACTTTTTCAGCCTTTTTGTTCTTGGAATACATTCCTGACATAACATATTTAGTGAACTAGGATTGCCTGGGTTACAATACTCTGACCATGACCTGGCTCAAAAAAACACTATTTCTAAATTTACTTAAACTGAGGATTAAGGAGGGAGGAAGGCAGTTATCCTTAAGTTCCAGGGCCACCCAGAGGATTCAGGGGACCTGAGACAAAGAGGGAGAGCGGACATAAAAAAAAAAAAAAGGCATCACCTGCTGTGACGCTTGTACTCACCGGGCGGCACTCCGAGTCTGCGGCTGCGGCAGCGTGTCCTTCACTCGCTTCGTCTTCAGCAGCACTGAAGGACCTGCTGCCAAAGACCTGGAGCGAGTGAAGGGCCCGCTGCCAAAGTGCAGCCGAAGACTCCGACCGCCACCGGGTTAGTAGCCAGAGAAGGGATTCAAAGGCCGGGGCTTGCGAGGCCCTTGCGGGGCCTGGAGCAAATTGCCCCACTTGTCCCGTCCTCCCCCGGCAGCCATGATGAGTTCACTTACTATAAGAAATGCTTTTGATTTGCTAACTGGATGTGGGATTATGATTAAGTGCTTTTCAAAGGTTTGAAATAAAACGCAAGAGTTTTTTAGGTGAAACGTCATCACTTGATACGTGGTTTCTTACTTAGTTGCTATTTTTTTAAGCAAATCACCGGAATTTGATCCATCTACCTGCACTTTAAGGGTATGTCTCCCCACGTCTCATTGTTCCCCTACACACAAACACACAACGAACAGAGACAACAGGCTGCTCCTTAAGGCAGCATGGCAAATTCAGCCCACCTTCCTTTAAGCTGACTCTTTCCATTCTGTCTCTGATTGCACACTTTACTACAGAGCCCCCTAGCCTGCAAGCATAACTAGGAACCTCTTTTTCTCTCCTCCTTCCTGCCCCATACACTGAGTGATAGCTTGGAATTCCAACACAACCCTCACAATCCCATGGTTAGTTATGCAGCAAGTAAAATGAGCTGCTCTATGATTTTCCCAGTGAACTGTAGGCACACTTATCCATTTTCGTCACATGGAGGGAATTCTGGGGAGGCATTGGAGGACTATCAGCACTTGAACGATTTTATTCTGTGTCAACCTGCCAATTTCTCAGTGAGATCAGCCCAAAGGAAAGCAGCATCGACACTCTAACTAGCACTCCTAGCTATGGCAGCTAGCCTGGGTTGGAAGCACGACTTAACTTGGGATAGAGGTTCTTGTGTGTGAACATACCATGACCTTATGAAAGGCAAAACTGCAAGAGAATGTTTCCTAGTCTCCTTGTCACTTGGTTACCAGGCACCAATGCAATGCCAGAGAGTCAGATGGCATATCAATGTAGTAAGTCTGATTTACTGAAATTAAGCAACTCAGGTTCATCTACGAAACTTAGTGATGAATGGAGAATTCAGCATTTTGAGGGTTAAAATGTACAGTATATGTACTGTATATGTAACCATATACAGTTTTTATTTTTAACTGGTGTGAGGATTGTGAATTTAAAGTCCAAAAGGGAGCACTCCCTGTAGCTGTTAACAAGCAAACTCATTCAAACTTTTTTTTTTTTTAATTTTACTGCAAAGCTTAACTGGTTTTGGTTCAGAAGTAATAGTTTAGCTATAGAGTTTAATAGAACTCTAAATTCCATCAAGCCTCTTGAGTTTTGTAGTAAAAAGCCTTCATTTATGTTAGTGCTCAGATTTCTTCACTATAGTAGGTACATTTGTATCGTTTCATATTTTTGAAATGGGAATTCTACTCCCGGTATGCACTGTCACAAATCTGCAAAGGCATCTGACAATAACCTGATCTCATGATGTTTTTCCATATTCCTGTGGAGCCCTTAATATCTTACTTTGTAACAACTTGTGGTAAGCTGATGTTTAATTTGTCCCCTTCCATTCTTTTTACCAAAGCTGTTAGCAGCCAAATAATGAAGGGATGGACATGTTCTCAGTGTCTTTCAGTCCTTCTGTCAACTAGCCAGTTCACTGCTTGTTTGTCTTAAATACAACAGAAGAGTTGCAGATCCCAATAATCTCACAGCTGTGTCTGTTACCGTTGCTGTCACCGACAAATATTTATGGTCTGAGACTTCCCGTTGTTGTGCCTTTAAAAAAAACAAAACAAAAGGGGAAATCCCTGCGTAAATATCTATATACAAAGTACATTCATTTCCTCTTTTTACAGTTTCGACGCGTATACAGGTGCATATAAATCTTTCCTTTTTGTGTTGAGAAGAGCTGGTATATGTCAGGGGGACCTTTTTTGGTTTTTGTATATTGCAGAGTAATGAATAATACAGCACCAAGAAAACACGTTCATAAAAACTGTTTCCCTGCACAAGTATAACTCTGCAGTGTGTTAACAACTCGCTGGTAATTTATTATATCCATATTATAGAAGCATCCTTACTTTGTAATATCTGCTCTATAACTCTCAGAAGACTGGAGAACCTTGATTAACTGGCAAGGATAATTTCTTGACTCGTTGAAATGTTCCATTAGTGTCCATATTTTTGGGGGAGATGTGTGTGTTCACATGTGCATGTAAGAGAACCTACACAAAGTGGAAATGAACTAATTGCTAAGGAGGAGTACAAAAGAATGGCACAAGCATGTAGGGCCAAAATCAGGCTAAGGCACAAAATGAGTTATACCTAGCAAAGGACACTAAAGAACTTTGTTACTGCCTTTTAACACATTTGGAGCAAAAGAGAGACCAAAAAAATATAGTCTCACTACTTCAGGGGGGGAAAGAGCTGATGACAGCAAGAAGACTGAGGTGCTAATATTGGTCCTGCTCCAGTCTTCACTAAAAAGGTTAATGATGACTAGGGTACTCAACACAATTAACATTAACAGCAAGAGGAAAGGAATGCAAGCCAAAATAAGGAAAGAACAGCTTAAAGAATATTCAGGTAGGTTTTTGAAGTAATCAAGTGGGCAGGGCCTGGTGACATGTATCCTAGAGTACTTAAGGACCCAGCTGAAGCAATCTCGGATCCATTAGTAAATATCTTCGAAAACTCCTGGAGGACGAATGAGGGGACTGGAGAAGGGCAAAGATAGTACTAGTCTCTAAAAAGGGGAACAAAGGACTTGAGGAGTTACAATAACTTTGATTCCTGGAAAGGTACCCAAACAAAGTATTAAACAATCAATTTGTAAGTATCTGAGGGTTAAGTAATGGCTAGAATGGATTTATCAAGAACACATAGATTCAGGTCTGGTCTACACTATGCGTTTAAACTGAATTTAGCAGCGTTAAATCGATTTAACCCTGCACCTGTCCACACAACGAAGCCCTTTATATCGATATAAAAGGCTCTTTAAACTGACTTCCGTACTCTTCCCCGACGAGGGGAGTAGCGCTGAAATCGGTATTGCCATGTTGGATTAGGGTTAGTGTGGCCGTAAATCAACAGTATTGGCTTCTGGGCAGTATCCCACAGTGCACCATTGTGATCGCTCTGGAAAGCAATCTGAACTCAGATGCACTGGCCAGGTAGACAGGAAAAGCCCTGC
>NC_133769.1:114713744-114750134 GCF_003597395.2 Chelonoidis abingdonii
GATGGTAACCGTCTCTGCTACCTTGCAAAGGCAAATGAATGCTGCTCTGTAGCACTGCAGTACCATCTGTCAGCAGCATCCAGTACACATACGGTGACAGTGACAAGGCAAAACGGGCTCCATAGTTGCCATGCTATGGCATCTGCCAGGGCAATCCAGGGAAAAAGGGCATGAAATGATTGTCTGCTGTTGCTTTCACGGAGGAAGAACTGAGTGACGACACTTACCCAGAATCACCCGCGACACTGTTTTGGCATTGGGATCTCAACCCAGCGTTCCAATGGGCAGGGGAGACTGGGAACTATGGGATAGCTACGGGATAGCTACCCACAGTGCAACGCTCCGGAAATCGACTCTAGGCTCGGTACATGGACGCACACTGCCGAAATAATGTGCTTAGTGTGGTCGCATGCACTCGACTTTATACAATCTGCTTTACAAAACCGGTTTATGTAAAATCAGAATAATCCCGTAGTATAGACATACCCTCAGATTTGAAAGCTGGAAGGGACCGTTCTGATTATCTTAGGTGACCTCCTGCACATTCCAGGCCACAGAACCTCACCCACCTACTGTAATAGGCTCATAATCTATCTGAAGAAGTGAGGTTTTTTACCCACAAAAGCTTATGCCCAAATAAATATTAGTCTTTAAGGTACCACCAGACTCCTGTTGTTTTTGTGGATACAGAGTAACATGGCTACTTTTTGATACTTAAGGTAAGGAGAATCTGCCATTTAGTCTAGTTTAAACCAGTGAGTGGCCTGTGCCCCATGCTGAGGACGATGGTGAAAAACCTCCAGGGTCTCTGCCAATCTGACCTGGGAGGAAATGTTTTCCAGACCTCAAATATGGCGATCAGTTAGACCCTGAGCACCTGGGCAAGACCCACCAGCCAGACACCTAGGGAAGAATTCTCTGTAGTAACTTGGAGACTTTCCCATCTAGTGTCCCATCTTTTATGAGGTCCTCACAACTTATCAATGCTAAATCTAAACTAGGCTCACCTCTTGTTGGTTCAGTGACGATTTGGTGAAGTGACTGTCTGTCAGCTATCGCTTCCTGGAATATGTGGGCCCTACCATTATTAGTAGCACTTGTCCTCCAATCTATATCTGAGAAATTAGTCTCCCATAGTCAATGACATAAATCCTACTGGGAATTGTATGAAGATATTAGAGGTTTCTCTTCATATCCAAACTGGATCCTGAGTGCCTCTAAAAGACCAAGCACTGTCCCAGTGCAGCCTCTAATGCCTGTCTTCCCCCGAAGTAATTTTGACCCAAGTAGTCTATTTTATCCATTCCATTGTTTTTCTTTGCTTTCCAGTCTACCTCATCATTAATATACAAAGCTACTCCACCACCTTTACCTTCACTTCTGTCTTTCCTGAACTGCACATACCCTCAATATCTGTGTGCCAATCGTGCCAATTATTCCACTGTTTCCAGTATCCCTATAATCATGGGCAGCCAGTGACCTGGCTGTTGGGGGGAGGCTAACCCTGGACCCCTCCCCTTGTGCTCAAGACCCCACACCCACAGGAGCCCAGAGCACTCTCACCACGGCCCCCAGCCCCTTGTGAGCAATGACCACATTCTTTGCACTTTAGGAAGATATCTCTACAGTGCTACATGGTCATGACTGATATTTTTCACTAACATCTACGAACCTCAGTAGATGCAGCCTTCAGGCAAAGGGCATTGCATGCAGTAGTCCCTCAGTGGACCAGTTTAACTTTAAAGAAGGGTAATGGTTTGTCTGTTTAGAAATTAACTCTCATCCTTAAATTTCTCTCATGGCTGATAAGATCCCATTGTTATCTGTGGACCTCAACTTACTGAGGAATAAGGAAAAATTAACTAGGCTTTTGTGGAGACGGGGCTATGTTAACTCAATTATATGATATGAGATGTTGTAGTGTAAGTGTTAAGCAAAATTGTATTGATGGGGTATGTCGTTGGATGAAGACCAAAAGAATGTGCTGCTGGGTGAAAAATGAGAGTGGGTTGGACTCCGGTTTAAAGTCCATCCAGGCTGTTTGTTTGGAACTGAGGAGCTGAATTTGAGGGGTGGTCAGTTAGCTCCTGAGGCAAGAGGAAGAAGGATCACAAAGAGGGCCAGGGAGTTGGATTGTGATCAGGAACGGAAGTACTGCAAGAAAAATTAGGCTTTCCCTCTGGGAGTAAGAAGTAGAAGGGTTACTGAAAGCTATTGTTTTATTTACTCCGATTAAGTAAAAGTAGAGTGGGTTTTCAAACCCAGCAGTTGAAAACATAGACAATCAGTGTGTTTTGATGAGTTCTGTGGAGCCTCCAAAATAGTTAGGAAAAGCAGTCAGGATTGCCTGATACTCACAGGCAAATGTCCTAAGCAGAAGCAAGGAGTTAAAGGGCTGGACTAGCGACCCAGAGATGCTAGTGTTGAACAAGGCATATGGGCAGGAAGAAGCAGATTGTGGCAGATATCCTGAAAATTCATTCCCTCTCCTCAAATAGTCACATCTGATTCACTCTGGATGAACTCAAACACTTTTTAAAAACTACACTTCTTATAAGACGAATTTTTAAAACTTGGATTAATATTTCCATGGCTTTATTCCTAGTACTCTCAGCAGGAATTTTAACCTTGGTCACTTTATCACATCTGAAACCAAGAGCTGCTGAAGTGTGTTTTCAGAATTAAGCTCAGTTCTATTCATGTAAAAACTTTAGGAAAAATTAGACTTATCTGTGCTAGAATTGAATGGTAAGAATTATATTGTTTCTTTTTGGTATGAGGGGAAGGAAGTGCCCAAAGAGAACCAATTTTAAGTTTTAAAAGATGCCTCCAGTTTAAACAGGAATGTTCCAAGCCTGATACAGTACAGTGAGAGAAAATGTCAAGCCCACACTTACCTCAACTCTATTTTTTCCAAGACAAGCAGAGGTGGGCTTCAAAGAAAGGGGGGAAAAAACTGTTCGGATGTCTGGCAACCTGTATCAGGCATCTTTGCACTCTGTGTTTTGTGTCAAATATTCATTAATTAGAACAGGGCTTCTGAAACTGGGGGTCAGGACCCCTCAGGGGGTCACGAGGTTATTAAATGGGGGTTGCAAGCTGTCAGCCTACACCCCAAACCCTGCTTTGCTTCAAGCATTTATAATGGTGTTAAATATATAAAGTGTTTTTAATATATAAGGGGGGTTGCACCCAGAGGCTTGCTGTGTGAAATGGGTCACCAGTACAGAAGTCTGAGAACCCCTGAATTAGAACCTTGGAAATAAAATCCAGCACAAATTTAAGAGTCTCTTCCTTCTCCCACCCCTCTTTGCCTACCTTGTAGTCACACTTAAACACATTGGCAGAAGGTGTTTGCAGTTAATTTGTTTCCATAATAGCAGAATGTGAATAGTCTCAAGTTTTCAGTAACAAAACACTCATGCAAAACCAAATGTCCTGACTGGCAAGTGTGGAGGTAATACATATTACCTGTAATCTGTAACTCAATATCATGACTGGAGAATTGCTAATACAGTGCCTATTTTTAAGAAAAAGGAGAGGAGGGGAAAGCGATCTGGGAAATTTTAGGCCTATTAGTTTGACCTCAATATGCAAGGTTTCAGAATGTTTTTTTGAAACAGAAAGTAGTTAAGGTCATAGAGGTAAACAGTAGTTGGGATAAAAAATCCAACATTGTTTTATAAAAGGTAGATCATGCCAGATCAAACTGATTGTTCTTTAAGATAACTGATTTCCTTTGTCCAAAAAAAAAAGTGATGTATCGAATCTACCTGGGTTTCAATAACAGTGATACAGTTGCGCATGGGAAATTATTACTTAAACTGGAGAAGATAGGGATTAATATAAGAATTGAGAAGTGTAAAAGGAAGTGGTTAAAGGGGAGACTATAACAGGTCATGCTGAAAGGTGAGCTCTCGGGCTGGTGGGAGGTTGCTAGAAGAGTTACTCAGGTCCCAGATAAGATAGGGATTGGAATAACAGGAGAGAGGAGCTACCTAAATTAAGCACCATTGTTGATACAAGAACACATGGCAGTAAATTGGCCAGCAACAAGTTTAGGCTTGAAATTAGACGAACCTTCAGAGCAGTGGAGTTCTGGAACAGCCTTCCAAGGGGAGTAGGGTGGAGGGGGAACCCAACTGGCTTCAAGATTGAGTCTGATAAGTTTATGGAGGGGAGGGGATGGTATGATGAAACTGTCCACAATGGCATGTACCCGATCTGTGACTGCTAGTAGCAAATATCTCTGGCTGGTGATGGGAAGGGCTCTCAGTTACCGCCGTGAATTCTTTCCCAGATGGTGAGTCTTGCCAAAATGCTCAGGGTCCAACTGACTGCCATAGTTTGGGTCAAGAAGGAATTTTCCTCTGAGTCAGATTGACAGAAATGCTTGTCTTTTTTGCCTTCCCTCCGCAACATGGGACACAAGTCAACTGCAGGTTTAAACTAGTGTAAATGATGGACTTTCTGTAGCTTGAAGTCTTTAAATCATATTTGATGACTTCAGTAACTCAGCCAGAGGTTATGGGCCTATTGCAGAAGCGAGTGGGTAAGGTTCTATAGTCTGCAATGTGCAGGATATCAGACTAGATGATCATAAAGGGTCCCTTCTGGCCATAAAGCCTGAGTCTATATCAATATCTGCAGGATAAGTACCAAGGCCCTTGAAATATCCAAATGAAAAAATACCACCAAATGAGAATTTCATTGAGCTGATGTATTAAGATGTGTGAATTTAACATTGTATTAAAAAAATAGAGGTTTTCATTCAAAGTGCTGGACAGCTTTATTTCTTATTGTATAAGTCCACTCTTCTACTATATTTTTTCTGCTTTATGGTTTTTTTGTATTACAGTAACTCCTCACTTGTAGGTATGTTCCTGAAAAATGCATCTTTAAATGAAACAAGGTTTAACTAAATGAAACAAGGTTAAACCAGTCCAATTTTCCCATAAGATTTAATGTAAATGCGGGGGGTTAGGGTCCAAGGAAATTTTTGGAGGCCAGACAAAAGGCATTATATACTGTACTGTGGTGGGGAGGTGCCCCTGGATTACCCCTGGGGCTCAGGGCTGGGGATGTGGGGTCTGGGAGGGAGTTAAGGTGCGGGAGGGTGCTCTGGGCTGGGATAGGCACGAGGTGCAGAGCACTTACCTGGGGCAGCTCATGTTTGGTGCAGGTGGCTCTGCGCAGCACGGCAGTGCCCCCATGGCCATAATTCTGGGAGCCACGATCCTGGGAGCTTGATTCTTAAATGTTTAGTTACCTCCTTAAATTTGTTGGCACTTCCAAAAAATGAACTTTGGAGTATTTCATTACATTTAACCCAAACAATACCACTTTACAGTGAGCAAATCAAATGCATGACTCATCTCTTGCTGTGGCGAGTACTGTTCAAAATTCTCTTATGCATCTCTCCACATTATCAGCAGCAAATTAAAAATTTCAAATTGCTTTTTTTAAAAAAAAAAAAAAAAAAGCTCAAGTATATCATGTTAATATAAAGACCTAGTACTTAAATTTTCTTGTGCTAGTTCTTGCATAAGAACAGCCATACTGGGTCAGACCAAAGGTCCATCTGGCCCAGTATCCTGTCTTCCAACAGTGGCCAGTGCCAGATGCTTCAAAGAATGAACACAACAGGTCATCAAGTGATCCATCCCCTGTCCCCCATTCCCAGCTTCTGGCAAACAGAGGTTAGGGACATCATCCCTGGCTATAACCATTGTTGGACCTATCCTCCATGCACTTACCTAGGGTTTTTGTTTTTGGTTTTAAACCCTGTTGTGGTCTTGGCCTTCACAGCATCCTCTAGCAAAGAGTTCCACAGGTTGACTGTGAGTTGTGTGACGAAATACGTCCTTTTATTTGTTTTTAAACCTGCTGTCTATGAATTTCATTTGATGACCATTCTTTATATTGACTCTGACCTGAGTTGGGAATGAAGAAGGGAGTGAGGTAGAAGACAGAGTTGTAATTGATTGTTAGGCAACAGAAATGCTACAAGTTGAGTAGACCCTTTGCATGTTGTTTAACCTACATATTGCAGAATAGGCAGTATCCTGTTGGAGCTGCTAAAATTCAGTGAAACACTAATTCCTTGGTTTTAATTAGTCTCTCTTTGGGTTGATTATAATTGGTAGCTTACTTTTGTAGTGTTCTGCAATACTGAGCTTCTCGGGTTTTGGGACTTTTTTTATGGTTTGTTTTTTTTTTGGTCACAGCTTTGGGTATAGTGATTGGCAACAGAGTGATGTACAGATGCTGGGGACCTGTTAACTTCTTGAACTTTTCTTGATAAGCCAACGTTTGCTCACAAATGAATTTTGTTGTGCGCTTTTTCTAATATTTGCATATCCTTTTTGTTAGCCCAGCAATAGAAATCATGTATAGTTGTTTCAGCTGTGACTTTATCAAGCTCTTTTATGTAGAGGTACTGGCCAAGACTTTTAAATGACTAGTGATTTTCAGTGATTCAATTTAAGGGTCTCCAATTTGAAACATCTTGAAGAGGCTTGATTCCCCCTCTCCCCCCCCGCCCCGGTTTAAGTACATCCCCTCCCTCTCTTTCCCATGTCCACCAGAGGTTAGAGTGTCAATATAAAGAACAATAGTCACTAGCAAGAAAAATGGAAGTACCTTGTCTTTATGTTAACATGCTGCACTTTAGCTCTGTTTTCTTCCCAAGATGTCTACATCCTCTACAATATGATAAAAGAAGCTACTAATGCGGTACCAATCCACCATACTGAAAGTGTAATTTATGCTGTATCAAGAAGGATTTGAAAAACATTTTTCTTCCACTGAGCAGCTAATCTATTAGCTAAGGGACTTATTTTGATGCCCCTCACTCCTGCCCTTTGATATTTCTGTTCTCCAGGGCAGTTCCATGATACTTCTCATGGTGAAAGGTGCTGTTCAAGGAGAAGTAATTGTCAGAGTCTGATCCTGTATTTGTGTATGTTTACGTTCGTGAGACCTGGATGGGAGGTGAGAGTAAATATGGACTAAAGATGAGCATGGACTGAGGAAAACACTGAAGAACCAACTTAAATTCCATTGGCAAAGTCAGTGGGACTAAAGCATGTGCTTGAAAGCTTTTCTGAAGCAGGGACTAAGATGGCAATCAGCATCTATTTTAGGGACTTGATCAAGTATGTAAAGCATGTGAGGCAAAATCCTTTTAGTGCAATATGCAACTACTTAAAAATAGCGTGGTGTGCTGAAAGATGTCTGGAGAATGTATTCAATAATGGTGTATGACGCTTAAGTTAAAAATGCACTTAAATCTATCACTCAAACACTGCTCTTCAAGCTAGTACAGATGCTTATTCTTTTTTTGGTTTTAAGGATTCAAAATGCTCACAAGCTTAAGCACAAGGGTATCACAAAGGATAAGAGTGGCACTTCTTTGTTGTTGGTTGTTGAATGGGACAGATTAAAGATCTGTGTCCAGATGCTGCCTGTAAGTAATGGGAAGTTGTGGATTGGAATCCCGTATTTGGAAAGCTGTTTTCTGTGACAGAAATCCAACGTGGCAGCAAAACGGCTATGTCTTAGAATTCCATGCATGTTTGTTGCAGAGAAAATGGAGGCCTGAGAGTTAAGAATGACTGTTGTCCATATCTAGAACTGTGAAAAGTCCAGTTTTACACCTGTTGTTACTTCCTGCTGACTATTGTAAGCCTTTGTTCAGTAAAACATTCATATAACAGCACTGTGCTCTTTAGCAATGAAGGTGAATAAAGAGAAATATGGAAATATTTAAAATGTGTTCTGCAGCTAGCTGTCTGAATGCAATAGTTAGTCTCTATTGCAAAGACTTTACGTAAAGTGGAAGTTCTTAATTCATTGGAAATGTTATGAGTGATTTAAACTATATTTCATAATTATTGCCTGAAGGCAAGGATAACATTTTTATATATAAAACCACTCCAGGTCACCAAAAATACTGTGGCTTCAGTTTACTGACATTGAACAGTTTAAATAGAATAGATTTAATCTGTTTCACATCTTTGTTTCCGTATATAGTGAGAAGTTTTTGTTGATCTGTTGGCATCTGGGAGTGGAGCTGTATTACAAAACAGACACTGTTGATATTGTATAATGTTACTCTGCTGACAGATACTGGATATATTTTAATCAGGCCAAAAAGAGTGGATGATGGGTAAAGTGAATTGCTAGGGTCTGATTATTTAGCTTCTTCATTTTTTTTTAGCCCTAGAATTATGTTAATTTTTAACAAAAACTGCACTGTTTTTTAAAGGCATTTTTTAAAATGCCAGGTTTGTTTTCACAAGCGTAACTATTTAGTGGTGCTAAACCATAGGTTCATACCATAATTTTTTTCTCTGATTTTATACTGACAGGAATTATACTGTACAATATTCTCTTGTATCTGTACACTTACTTCATTATTAATAATTCTCTGCCTTTTACATATTAGTACAGGGGTTTGCATAAGTTGTGTAGCTGCTTAACCATCTGATTACCTAAATCTGTGTGCTTTGGTTATACACTCCAGTGTTTCGATACATGTGTCCACAGCACATTGGGCTGCCCTGTTTTCCCTGTTATCCTATGTAACTCCCATTTTTCTTGCTATCTCTTCCTGCTGAAGATAAGGCACATTATGGTAGCTGAGAGCCTAACTCCCTTATATCCATAGGGTGTAGGATTTTTTTATTTTTTTTTTAGTGCTTAAGTTAAGAGTTTGATGGTGGCAGCCAATTAAAGCAGATACTTGTAGAGTCACTCTGATTATTTATTAGTGTACAGTGATTACATATCTTGGATTTAACCAAGAGAGCTTGGAGCACTGGGAATTTCATAACTGAGAGTGGAGTGTGGTTGTGTCTGCTTGGACAGCCTCCTTTTGCTGTTACTGGAAGAGACCATTCCTTCCTGAAATAATTGAGTTTTTAGAAGAGACAAAGTACTTCCCCTCCCCCCAATGAAATCTACTGCCACTAAAGAGGGGGAGCTTCAGGGTGCAAGAATCATACACTTTGCCGGTGGTCTTCCTAACTAATTTTTCTTCCTTTGACTCTAGGAATCCCACAGGGAGCAATATTTCTTAAGTCCTCTATTCTATTTAATGATTAGATAAAATAAATGGGTGGTTTTGTTTTGGGGGTTTTTTTTTAGGTGTCTCAGAACTTGGGACTGAAATAATTTAAGGTTTGTGGAGTAGAAAACCATTGCTTTGCAGGTTGAAAGCGTAACCAGTATGTTGTAACTAATGGAAAGAATTAGAACCCACTGTCAATCCAAGGAACAAGAAGTTTTCTCCTGAAAACCAAAAATTCCATTCTAGATCTCTTTATTAAAAGCACTTATCTCAGTCATGTGCACAAGAATGTCTTTCCAAGTGATAGACAATTAGAAGAAGTGCTCATTCATGGATAAGGTTACCAACTTGCCTATTTTTCAAAACCAGACATTACAGGCTGCCCCCATTGCTCACGTTCCACGCTCCCACTCCAAATTGCTCACTTCTTACTCAACTGCTGCTTGCAGAGCTGGGCTGGGCAGAGCGGATACAAAGCCTGCCTGCCTGCATGGGGCTGGGGTAGCTTGGTCCCTGGAACGAGGGGCCAGAGAGAGCCGGGGCCCTGGGATGCTGAGAAGGCGGGATGGGCTGTCATGGCTGGTGAGCCGAGCTGCTGGCCTTGCTCCTCAAATGCCACATGCAGTCCAGATCCCTCCTTCTCTATCAGCAGCTGCTCTTTCTGCCTTCCTGGCAGTGGCAATCAATTGTGGTTACTGCGGTAACCAGATTTTTTTGGTGTCCGGTCAGCAGTGCTGACTGGATGCTGCACAGGTCACCTTTTGAGCGGACTTCTCGGTCGAAAACTGGACATCTGGCAACCCTATTCATGGATTATCTTAAGTTCTTGGTGCCATAGACCATTGACCAGCAAGGAAGGCAGTCGTGTGAATCTATTTTAATTCACTCTTTGGAGCCTGTAGTTCAGTGCTATAATGAACTGCAGATCAAATCCGCAAAACTGAAATATAAATTGTCATTTATCTAGTGCCCTAGCATGTGGTGATCTGTGTTCTCATCTTGATTTTTATTTCTGGGGTTTCATCTGTTTTTACCTGGGACATGCTACTATATCTTTAAAGATTTTGCAAACATTTTTCTATGGAAGGGTAACAAAACACTTGCTGTGAGAGAACATTTCAGTTAGACATGCTATAAAAACTTTCAGAGAATGGCTGAAAAGGAAAGATTTCTTCTGCTTGACGTTTTTCTGAGTTGTGTATTTTTTTGTTTGTTCATACTTGCTTTTTGTTTTTGTTTGTTATGTTATATAGTCTTATACCAGTGGCTAGAAGCAGATCGTCATGGCAAGAGCTCAGATACTGCAAACAGAACATCAGGTAAAAAGGGAGTTTAAAAATCAGAACTCCAGGCCCTCTGTGCCTTTTTTATATATATATTCTCCATCTTACAGCTTCCCTTGAATCGACTCAAATTAAGAAACAGAATTAAATATTGCACCTTTAGTCTATAACTTAACTTGAATCAATAGCTATCAAATTTTATTCTTTCCCTAAAGCTCTCTTGGCAAATATGCTTCTCTCTTAGAAGAGAAACTTAATTTCCTCTGAAGTCCATTGGTGGAAATTCTTCCATGTATATATTAGGTATATTTTGTCTGCTTAGTGACAGAATCACATAAAAAGTGTTTAGAAGTTACCATATCAATAGATACTTTATCACAAACTCCAACTCTGCCTAATATGCAGGTATAAAGCAATGTTTTCAAGTGCTGTCTCTGTTCCCACTAATTCCTGCTACAGCAGCTCATATGGGTTTTTTTAGATCTACTTTGAAAAATGTGCCTCATTAGATCACAGGAAATAGCATGTTTGAGGTTAAGAATTTAAAGCTGTCCAGACAGATTGATAGGGCATCTGATTCTCGAAAGAGTTGCTTGTACTCAATTAAATCTGATGTTTACGTATTTCTATCAAACATTGGAGAGTAAGTCTTGCACTGAATGTACAACCCCACCTACACACTGGCATCATGTTGAATAAATTCATTGTATATTTTTAATTTTAGTTCTAGAACTATTTTTCATCTGCCATGGCCCCATCTAGAACAACTACAAAGCAGTAGTCTAATGGTAACAAGAGTATGTGGTGGGGGAGGTGCCCAATAAGTATT
This sequence comes from Chelonoidis abingdonii, assembly GCF_003597395.2. Taxonomy (NCBI): domain Eukaryota; kingdom Metazoa; phylum Chordata; order Testudines; family Testudinidae; genus Chelonoidis; species Chelonoidis abingdonii. The sequence goes on from NC_133769.1 coordinate 114,724,930, forward strand.
CTTCCTGAATATTGAATGGTTAATGGCTTGTCCCTAAATATAATGTTAAGAGGCTGTGTACTGCTGTTTTCCAGCTACATCCGCTCAGTTCTAAAACCCAGCAATTAACAGCATAGTTGCTCCTTTTCTGAGCATGACTCTTCCTTGCTTCCACCCTCTGTTCAGCATTCTGTGCACTTAACATCTCATGTAATGTGATACAATTGTCCAGTAGACTTTGGTTCTAAAGTTCATTCTACTGGGAGATAGCATGATCATTAGGAAATGCTGAGCCAATTAATTAGAAATGACAGCTAACAATAAAGATTGTAAGCATGATGTGCAATATTGTGCACGCTCCCAATAGGGGTCTCTAAAGGAGTTAGAAGATATCTTTATTTCAGTATTCATGTTCCATCATTTGTAATCAACTACACATAGTTAAAATTCTTCAGGCTACAGGGTGTGGAATGAGGGGACTTTGCCAATTTAATATGCATCTACGTATGCCTCCTGCACCTGAGAGAGCTAATATTTAAGTGTTAGTTTAAAAGCTCAATACTCCTTGTTTTAGTTTCTGAGCAATCACTCTAGAAATGAGACTGATCGTGGATGACAATCTAAGAACTTTTTGCCCTTTACCCAGGTAATTTTATCCTGCACCCTAAATGGACAATATTTTATGTAACAGCTTCATGGAGTCTATTTAACATTCTAAAATTAAATTAGGACAGTTTCACTTTATTTAGCTGCAGTGTTCATCATCTAGCCACTCACTTGTAAATCTGAACTAAACTGCATTTAGCAGATTTTTTTATGTGTTTCTAAGCTAAAACTTGCAGCATTTATAATTCCAATATAAGTATCACTAAGTATAATTAAGTATCCATTTACAGTGAAATTTAATCTGATATATTATCATTGATTTGAAATATGCAAGATACTATAAATATTAATCTGATTTACTAACCAAACAGTTTAAGGGCTAAATTTAGGGCTAGATTGCTAACCTTACTTACATGGAGTAGTCCCTTAGTCTGAGTCTGAAGTAAATGGAATTTGTTGTGGAATACCGTGCAATTAATAGCATCGGTTAGCATTGGTGTCTGGTCCCTAGTGATAAGAAGCTGGATTCCATTTTAAAAGTGAAGTCAGGCTCAAATATAGTACATTCTGCTAATTATAGTTTTGGAATCTCTCAAGCAAACATCTCTAAAATTTACATGCTAATTTGATTAAATCATAATTCACTTAGTGCCTGAAAATACTGTCAGGTTAGTGTCTCTCTTCATGCTAGGTGTGACTCAGCAGTCCAATACTACCAATGGTGGAAGTTCCTATCATAAAGAGCATTTGTATTCAGATGCTGATCTCTTCATGTTTGCCAAGAAGGTTCTGCTTGCTGTGACTTGCCTTTCCCATTTTCTTTCCAGAATGGATCTGATTATTCAATCTTTCTGATTCTGTCGTATCATTTTGGTGGGAGTTGTTTTTGTAGGTTGATTTCAATGGTGACATTTCACCCTCACAATAAAGAGCTTTATTGTAAGGCACAACCCCAGATGTGCTTCTGTTGTGCCCTCCTCACCTTAATTGAAGTTGCTTATACATGTCCTTGTTCAGTCTCTGGTGCTCAGAACAGCCTTTCGTGGAGGGAGCAGTGTTCTATGCTCTGCCTTGCAATTGATCAATCAATGAAAGATTTTGGTGTGGCTTCTTGTCTTTTTGTCTTGTCAGCTTCCTTCTGTCTTTCAATTATTGGCTAAGTAAACTGTATGGTTTTTTCCTTCTTTTTTTAAAAAAAACAATGCTATCCTAATAAATTGTAGGTATTACAGACTTTCGGTAAAGGTAAGTTTTATCTGTGCCATCCATTTTCCTGGGTCATATGGCCTCAACGTCTTCAATTTCTTAGCATTTTTATAGATGCTGACTTCTTGAGAAACTAGGCTTTCATATACAAGATGGCTTTAAGAAACTCAGGTTTTGTCAGCAAAAATGCTAGGCTTTCTCATCGCTATGAACATGTAAACTCTGTAAATATTCACTGGATAGACTGGTTTAAAAAAATCCTGAACTTTCATGATCAGCTTGGTTTGGACAGAAACAAACTAGTGTTACCCTTCTCACTAGCTTCTGATTATGTTGGACCATTGTGTGCTTCAGATTGTGGAAAGGAGAACTAAAAACAAAAACCCCAAACAAAACCTGTGGTTCATCTTTGCTGTTGAGTCCTTCAGACCTTCATGCAAATCCTCAATGACAGAATCTCTTTGTTTATTTCTGAAATAAAATTGATAGCTATATTTGTTTCCATTTGTTGGGTGGGTGATGGTAGTTTGGTAAATCTTTTGCCACCAAAGAAGGAAAGAGTATGGGTTTTGTTTTGGCTTTTTGAAGGAGGAGCTGTCTGCATTCATATTCTTCACCTTCAATGAGGTCCTAATGTGGCTCTTGGCAGCTGAGGTGCAACATTCAATCAGTGCTGCGGTAAGCATTGGCCAAAATAGGATTTGATAGTGACGCTAGTTGCCTCTACAATAAAAGCTTGGGCAATTGGATTAGGGTCAGAGCTCAGATCTGTCTAGTAAGGTGTGCCTGAGGGAAATGAGTATTATCCTATATACTGTATTTGTCAGATGGCTTTAAGTAGATAAAAAGATACATGGGAAGCCTTCTACCTGTAAAATGCCTTGATAAACTTATGTATAAGCTGCTTCAGAAGTGCTGTGTATTGCTCTTTGCTCCAGGACTGGCAGATGTCAAAGTATCAATGGTTCATTAACATAAACCTCTCAGCTACGGAATTTGGAGATAGGTAACATCTAGGACAGTGTGTCTTCTGGAGATAAATCCAGCTCTGGCTCTGTTGATGAAATGGTTAGTCATGTGTGGCCTTTTCCTATAAGTGACAGATCCAAGAGCCTTACTAGCAGGATGCTTTTGAGTTACTACTCAGAATCCAAGGAATTTACATATATGGTTCTGCAAGATACAATGGATATTAAAGCTGTCACTTTCTGTAGCACAGACGGGCAGCTCCAGGCACCAGCATGCCAACTGTGTGCTTGGGGCGGCGAGCTGCGGGGGCACTCTGCTGGTCACATGAGGGCGCCAGGCAGGCTGCCTTCGGTGGCATGCCTCCGGAGAGTCTGCTGGTCCCGTGGCTTCAGCGGACCTCCCGCAGGCTGCCGCCGAATTCGCGGGACCGAGACCTCCCACAGGCAAGCCGCCGAAGGCAGCCTGCCTGCCGTGGTTGGGGCAGCAAAATGCCTAGAGACGCCCCCAAGCACAGATCAGGGAAACACGTCATAATGCAGAGAATGGGCTGAAGATGGCAGATATCAGAAAGGACTATTTGAGGAAAAAGTAATCTGATCCTGGCCGTGTTAATAAATTGTATATGTGAGCATCAGTTTAATGTGGCTTCTCTTATTCCCATGTTTTCATGCCCATCTTCTAAAGGCTCACTCAGTCACATAGGTCAAGGGTTTCTAATTCCTTCTACTTGTGGCAAATTCCCTTTATAAAAATGTTTATACTCTTTCATTGATGGCTGACTACTACAGGAAACACTATTAAATGTTAGACAGATTTCTCAAAAGATACAGGGACTGGTCTTTCAGAGGTGCTACAGGCCAATAGCTCCCATTTTGAGTCAGTGGGAACTATAAGCATCCAGTACCTCTGAAAATCAGGTCCAAGTGTTTTGGATTAAATTGGCATAATAATATGGTCCGTATCTGCTGAATGATTTGGAAATCCCAGTTCAGTATGGCCCAAGGAATGTAATGTAGATACTTGGATTGCAAGATGTTGTGGCCCCCGATTTAATACAAATAAATAAGTTTCTATGTTCAGAAGTTGTTTCCTCCAGGTATTACTGCTACTTGTAAGCCCAAAAGTTTCTTTCAGCTGGCATTTAATGCAACAGAAAGTTGTAAAATAGACTTCTGCTAGTGGAAGACTGCTGTGGCTCTGTCCTCCATATACCTTACTAGGACTAAGAAGATGACTCAATGCAGTGTCGTAGCTGAGTATTTTAGCACCTGGGGTGAGCAAACATATTTGTGTCCTTCCTGGTTTTTTCTCTTTTTTTTTTTTTTTTTTTTTATACCAAAAAGGACCAAAGGGGGAGGGATAGCTCAGTGGTTTGAGCATTTGCTTCTTCAACCCAGGGTTTTTCTTAATTTTTTTTTTCTTTTTTTTTTTTTTTTTTTTTTTTTTTTTTTTTTTTTTTTCCCCCCCTGCCCCATTTTTCCTCCCCTGTAGCTTTGCACCCTGGGCTGCTGCTCCACTCACCCCACCCTAGTTACGGCCCAATAGGAGTGAACACTTTCCTTTCAATAGACTTAGCCAAATGCTGACCATGTGGGAGTCCATTCCTTAACAATGAACAGAAAGCTGCAATACAAGATATCTACAGATTAGGATTTAAAGTTCCTATGACACCCTGCTCCCTGGATTAGTTATTCTACAAGTGATGTTTCCTCTGTGGTTCTTTTCTGTCTGAAGGGAGACATTTTTCCAGGAGCTGGTTTCTTTGTATATTTTTTTCCCACCTTTCGCTCCCTCTTCAATCTCGTCTGTCTGTCTGAAATGACGCCATGTGACTAGATGCAGCATCTTCTTTGCTGGAGGTATTTAGTGCGTCGGACAGATGGGATGAAGGGACCTACAAGTGGCTACAGATGTGAAAAATGTACATTTTTCATTCTCAGTAATTTCTTCAAGATTTAATAGTACATTTGACAATGTCTGTGATTCCAGTTTACTAATACATCTCTGCCAGCAGGAGACTATTGTCCATCACGTTTGTTGAGGCTACAGCCATGTCCATATCTTGTTAAATCGCTGTGTTTTTTCTACCAACATTCCTTTCTTTTGAGGAACAATTTTGTCACCCAAATTGTCTGCAAAGGACTGATTCTGCCAGCTGTACTCTCGCTCATTACTACCTCATTCCACAAGTAGTCTGGTTAGTTTCAATGGGATTACCTCTGTGTAAAGTATTACTAAATATGAGTCAAACTGGCAGTATATAACCCATTGCAAACAAACAATTTAATTCTACAGATTGTGTTAAGTACTCCCTAGTATGTGGGAAAAAATGTACTTGCCTTCAACAGCTTCCATTTTTTAAAATTGGTCTAGTGGGCTGAGGCCAAACAAATTTAGTCTTAAATATTTGACATGAGATTTGCGTGTGTCGTCTTAATATATTCATCTGAGATGCATGTACAGTGACTAAGATCCTGTAGCTGAAGTTCTGGCCATTCACAAGTTTTTGTCAAGTAAACCATGTCAGGTGTCTCAGGAGGATAAGGTGCTTAGTGTCCAAGAAGACACACAACATCATGGGATATTAACTTAAATCACACAAGCACGTAAATCATTGGTTGATACTACACATTAAGAATAAAAATTGGTAGGCATGTTTCAGTGTCAACTTGGAGAGAGCATTTCCACTCTATTTTTAGTGTGTGAAAATTTCATTTTGTAAAATTCTAAGATTCAGTGGATAACATGTGTAAGTTACTCCAAACATCTGCAAACCTCTTATGAGTAATAGCATGTTGCAGCAGAACTAACTATCTTAGAGGCAAATTCTCTGCTCTTATGTACTAACATTGCAGGGTAACTTGAAAAGAATCTTTTAGCATTTGTGCTAAGGACAACTAAATGCAGTATTTGTCAAAACTGGAAAATGTTCTGAGCTAGTCTACTAAACACTTGCATGTTTTTTTTTTTTAACTCCGTCCAACTTAGCTGACACCTCGAATTTCCTGCATGGAGTTTCTACCTCATGTATGCTTTTGCTGTGGATTGGCTTGGCCTGAGAGAGCCCAAAGGCAGGCTATCTGGCTCCAGCCAACGCCCATCACAACTTACCTCCAGAACTCCTTCCTCACTTGTAAATTTGACTGTTTCATCTATCATACCTACTGTGATGGAGTAGGGGCTGTCTGTGTGGGGAATGGGAGAGAAGGGGAGGACTTTAGGGGATGGACTACACCGGAGCCTGTAACCTGAGCTAGGTAAGGGAGGGGAAAGGTCAACACCTTTGCCCGGGAAGGAAGACAAAGGAAGGGGCTGGCAGGAGGGAAGTAGTTTTTAGTTTGGGGTTTGGGGCTGTGTGGGTGGAATTCAGGGTATCCTAAGCTGGGATCCAAGCACCCTGAAAGCCCAGAAGGACTCGATTGAGGGATCCTGACTGTGTCTGCAAGCTCTGCTGTAACCTGCGTTCCTGTTGTCCAATAAACCTTCTGTTTTACTGGCTGGCTAAGAGTCACTGTGAGTCCCAGGGAGAGGGGTGCAGGGCCGGACTCCCCCACACTCCGTGACATCTACATCTTCTAAGGATTTTTCTACACAAGTGCAGTAAGTGCAAAACAAAAACTCTGGTGGAAACCTTAATTTCACATTTTTCATTAAGGATCTTGTTTTTCATGGCAAATAGTCAATTTTGTTTGCCATGAAAAAGTGTTAATGAAAATAATAGAGCAGTACTGATTAACTACTCAAGGTACCTAGATGCCACTCTGATGGGTGTGCTAGAAATGCCTAAGTAGCCACTTGTCTCTGGCATACTCTTAGAAATGGGAACTTTCTATGGAATAGTGGTTATCCACATTTTTAAAATCACTTTGAGAGGGGAAGGGCTGTCAAGGAGCCAATTATGACACCATGATTTTCTGCCTATCCCCTGGGACTACTCCGATTGCTTTCCCTGACAAGTCCCTTTGTCAAGGGTAGGGGAGAGGGAGTTGTGGGAGCCAGTGATGCCAACACTATTTGGCGGAAATCCCCCACGTTGAAGGGATTTCAAGCTAGATGTTTGTTAAATCTCTGCTTCCTTTTGTGCTGCCAGTGTGGGGCAAATGCAGAACAGCTGCCTCTGCACGTGCCAACTGGTTGAGCGACAGTAGAGCTATTTGAGAGTTGGCAGCCGCCCTTGGGCCAGTTTCATGAAATCTGCAAAAACTTTAAGTGACTGCTTTGCAATCTAGAATCCTGTCTTTACATGTCACTTACATCTCGAATGCTGCATGTGGGAAGAGCTTTTTGTTACATGTATAATTTTAGCTACTTTCCCTTTTACCATTATTTCTTTAAGCTGGTTCTACACCATTGTTTTAAGATAGGTCATTAAGTAGTTAATATTTTAACCCTAGTTCTGTTCTGGAAATTGACATATGGGCCGTCTTAATTATTTAAACATGTTTCTTTCCTTGACACATCTTAAACTTTCCTTGTACACTTAATCATATTGTTAATTAAATTTCTCCTAGTCTGAAAGTCTCTTTAGTATGAATCTAAGCATCTATTTTCAGAGAGTCACTTTATGTAACTAGTTCTCTGCATGTCACATAGTGCATTGGTTGAAAAGGACCAAAAGGAGTTGAATTTGGGGGGGGAAGAGTGTTCATACAGATTATATGCCTCAAGGTATACAGGGTGCAGACCTGATTATTGTTGCACCGAAAGGCTCTAAGCTGAATGTAACTCTTCAGCTATTTGTTTGTGGGTATCTTTTACCTGGGTAACATCTCGTCCTTTCTAATAATGAATTTGAGCACCCAAATCTTAAATCTAGATTATGCTATCACAGTCCACAATACCTTCATAAAAATCTAAGTGAAAGTAAGTAACTTATGTTTTCATTTCTCTTGTAGGAATAGATAGTCTCCAGTAGAGCTGGCTGAAATTAAAAAATTTTTCATCCAAAAAATTACATTTTTCCAAAACCAAACTTTTTTTCATGGAAAAACATTCTGTGCATTTCCCCCCCCACATTTAAAAGTACACTTACAAAAACAGGTTTTTGTACAACAAAACATGTTTAACTTTCAGTAACATTTTGATATTTTTGATAAATATTTTGAAAACATTGAAAAACTTCAAAATGAGGTTTGTTTGTCTTTTTTGAACCCTTTGGAATTTAAACAACTTTAAAATGTAACTTTTTTTTCCCCACAGTGTTAATTTTTCTTTCAGCCCTTGTCTCCCAGATGAGAGAAATAGAATATTTACCTCAATATCAGCTGTTGGATGTTCATAGCATCCTAGAAATGTAGGGCTGGAAGGGACCTTGAGAAGCCATCAAATCCAGCCCCTTGTCCTGAGGCAGGACCAAGTAAAGCTAGACCATCCCTGACAGGTGTTTTATCAAACCTGTTCTTAAAAGCGTCCAGTAATGGGGATTCCACAACTTCCCCTGGAAACGTATTCCAGTACTTAACTGTTCTATAATTAGAAAGCTTTTCCTAATATATAACCTAAATCTCACTTGCTGCAGGTTACAACCCATTACTTGTCCTACCTTCAGTGGACCGAGAACAATTGATCACTATCTTCTTGCAAATAGCCCTTAACATATTTAAAGATTGTTTATCAGGTCCCCCCTCAATCGTCTCTTCTCAAGACCGAATGTGTCCAGATTCTTTTAACCTTTTTTCACTAGTTAGGTTTTTGAAATGGTTTTTATAAGTTTTGTTCCTCTCATCTGGATGGTTTCCAGTTTATCCACACCTTTCCAGAATTGGTCACAGTATTCCCACTGAGGCCTCACCGCTGGTGAGTAGAACAGGACAACTACCTCTCGTGTCTTTCATATGGTATCCCTGTTAATGCACCCCAGAATGATATTAACCTTTTTCACAACTGCATCACATTGTTGACACATACTCAGTTTGAGATCCACTATAACCCCCCCAATCCTTTTCAATAGTACTTCCACCTAGCCCAGGGGTCAGCAACCTTGGGCACCCGGCCCATAATGCTAAAGCCGCTGGCGAGCTGGTTTGTTTATCTGGAGTGTCCGCAGGCACAGAGCCCCACTGTTCCCTCTAGCCACGCCTCACCAGGCTGAGGGACATGCTAGCGACTGCTTCCCACAGCTCCCATTGGCCGGGAACAGCGAATCGCGGCCAGTGGGAGCTCCAGGGCTCCGTGCCTGTGGACACTCCAGATAAACAAACTAGCTAGCCCACCAGTGGCTTTACCCTGGCGGGCTGGGTGCCAAAGGTTGCTGACCCCTGACCTAGCCAGTTGCTCCCCATTTTATAATTGTGCATTTGATTTTTTTTTTTCCTTCCGAAGTGACGAACTGTGGCATTCAATAAAGACAAGTGCATCTTCTTGAATTCAGACCAATTCTCCAACTTGTCAGTCGTTTTAAATTCTAATCCTGTCCTCCCAAAGTGCTTGCAATCCCTCCCAACTTGGTGCCGTCTGCAAACTTTATGAGCATACTCTACTCCTTTATCCAAGTCATTTTAATGAAAATATTGAATAATACCATGCCCAGGACTGAGCGTTGCAAAATACGACTAGATGCAACCGTCCAGTTTAACAGCAAACCATTGATAACTACTTTTTAAGTACATCTTTCCACCAGTTGTTCACCCACCATATAGGAATTTCGTCTAGATCATATTTCTCTAGTTTTGCTTCTGGGAATGTCATGTGGGACTTTCTAAAAATCAGTTACGTACCAAAATATGGATTTAGGAGCTCAACTTTTTAAGCCTTTTTGGCTTTTAAAATCTTCAAGAGCTAGTGCTAAAAATGAGACACTTTGGAAGAGTTGAAAATCATTTCATCTGGGAAATTAGTGCTAATTTCCTCAATCATTTTCTTAATTTTTTTTATTGATTATCTGACTACAGGTATATTAACCATATTTCTGTAATGAATTAATCTTTTTTGATTCAAGAAGTAAGGGGTTTGTGGCAAACTCCTGATGTCAGGAGTTTGAGAAAGCTCTACTGGAACTGTAATTCATAGATCTAAACAAATCTTATTTAGATGGAATTTTGTTGCTTACACAATAGCTTTCCCCTGATGCTGTGCTATAACTCCCTTGGCAAGTACAGCATGACACTTATTTTATTTGTAATCTATTAATTTGGCTAAATTTTACTAATTTACTAGAGGTTTAACTTCAATCTTGATATTGATACATATGAAACTATAGAAAAATCTGTCTCTGAAGTTTGACATATAAGAAATAAAGACTTGATCTTCATGTATGACTTGTGTGATGGTAGGAAAAATCCTTTAAATTGTTCCCTGAGTAGTTTTAATAGCCTTGAGGTGCACACACCTTTTTCAATAGCAAGAGGAACTCCAAGTGAAATTTTTTTTAGTATTTTAGTGATAGCTGTCAGGTCTTACTAAAATAGATATAAAAGATTGTAGGTTCGATTGTCTTGAAGTTTTTCATCAACAAACTCAGGTAGTAATTCTAAGAACTTTAATACAATTTGAATTCAAGGCAATAAATACTAAGTTATGTATTATGTTTGCACGTGCTATTTTTTTCTTGTAATACAAGTCTTGATCCAAGATAATGAAGGTAAGGTTTTAGTCTCCCATTTAAAATGTCTCTTCTGCTTCCTTTAAAGAAGTGAGCCTATTAAAATGAAAATAGTCTGTTTTTTCCATAACTGATCATTCAGTTGCAAAATAAAATGGCACAGACAAATTATTTTGAAATGACTTTTTCTGACGAGCTGTTGCTTCCTAATCTGTTCCAGGAGAAAACTTTGACCAGAGCCCCTTAAGAAGAACCTTCAAGTCCAAAGTTCTGGCACACTATCCTCAGAATATAGAGTGGAACCCCTTTGATCAAGATGCAGTGAACATGGTATGTATGCTGACTTTCTTCATAACCTCTTAGTTTCTGGATGACTATATTTAAGTCTGGAACAGCCCTCTCATTTATTAAAGCAGCACGCATAATATGGAGAATGCTGGCCAACAAAGAATTTGAGAAGTAACTTGCTAAAGATGCAAAAATTAAGTCAGAATTTTTTTAAGTACTTCAGAAGTAGGAATCCTGCCAAACAGGCAGTGGGGCCAGTAGATGACAAAGGTGCTAAAGGAGCATCAAGGAAGTCAAGATCATGGAAGAGAAGCTAAATTGGTGATTTTGGGGGGGGGTTTGCGTTGGTCTTCACTGCAGAGGATGTGGGGGAGATGCCCAAAAACAATAGCTCTGAAGTTGGACATTGATTCAGATATGTTGCCACCACTGATGTGTCAACAGAAGAGGTTTAGAACAAATTAATACATAAAACAGTAATAAGTCACCAGGACCAGATGGTATTTATTTATATGAAATTTGTAGAACTAGTAACTGTCCTATGTAACCTGTTGCTGAAATAAGCCTGTGTATTGGGTGACTGGAAGGTAGCTGATGTAACACCAATTTTTAAAAAGAGCTCAAAAAGCAATCTGGAGACTGGTGAGCCTAACTTCAGTAGTGGGCAAATTGGTAGAAACTACTGTAGTAAAGAACAGAATTATCAGACACCTAAATGAACACGATCTGTTGGGAAAGAGTCAATACTGCTTTTGTAAAGGGAAATCATGCCTCACCAATCTATTAGGATTCTTTGAGGGGTCAACAAACATGGGTGGTGGCATACTTGGATATTTGGAAAGCCTTTGACAAGGACCCTCACCAAAGGCTCCTAAGAAAACTAAGTAGTCATGGGATAACAGGGAATGTCCTCTTCTGGATCAGTAACAGGTTAAAAGAGAAAACAAAGGGAATAAGTGGTAGGATTTCACAATGGAAAAAAATAAATATTAGGGTCCCCCAAAGATCTGTACTGGGACCAGTGCTCTCCATCCTGATCATAAATGATCTGGAAAAGTGAAGTGGCAAAGTTTATAGATGATAGTTATTCAAGATAGTTAAATCCAAAGCTGACTGCAAAGAGTTACAAAGAGATCTCACAAAACTGGGTGACTGGGCAACAAAATGGCAGATGAAATCCAGCATTGGTAAGTGCAAAGTAATGCACATGGGGGGAAAAATAGTCCCAACTATATATACAAAATAGTGGGGTCTATATTAACTATTATCACTCAAAAAAATAGATCTTGGAGTCATCGTGGCTAGTTCTCTGGAAACTTCAGATGAATGTGCCACCTCAAAATGGCTAACAATGTTGGGAACCATTAGAAGGGGGATAGAAATAAGACTCATAATTCAGCATTCAAAGTTGACCACTTTTTTTCCCTTGGGACTATCTAAAAGAAGAAGAGGGATCACTGAAAATTCCCCAAATAATCTGGTACTCCAAGGATTTCTCCACGGTGATCAAAGCGCTGTAAGATGCTATTGGTAAATGCTTCATATAGAAATATCCTTTGATAAGAACTAGGAGTTTGTTTTTATTTGAAGCAAGCTTTCCTGTGAAAAGATGTCTCCTGTTTTAAAAATACAAAAATGTTACAGGGTTGTAGGGTAGCAGAAAATGGCTGTAACTAGGGCTTTCTGAGGCTGCATGTTTGTAAGGCAGAATCATGAAGCAATATCCTGCAGAGATGTGTCTAATTAACCCTTCTGTTGCTTACTGGTATTGGTTGTGCTTGCTAAAGTTAAGCTTATGGAATGTTACTAGTAGCGGTAATTGTGCATTCTTCTATTTGCTTCCTCCCATACCACCTCATCATTTTTGCGGGGGTGATGGTAGGTAACTTAAGATGTGAGTACCATGGTAGCAGTATCACCAATGCCAACCATTCAAAAACCATGAATGAGGCCACAAATTCATGAGATTGAGCCTTTAAACTACACGTGGTTCTCTGGAAACTTCAGCTGAATGTGCAGCCTCAAAATGGCAAAGGGAATGTTGGGAACCATTAGGAAAGGGATAGAAATAAGATAGAAAATGTAATACCACTAAATAAATCCATGGTTCGCCCACACCTTGAATACCGTGTCCAGTTCTGGTGGCCCTGAGAGATTAAAAAGTGAAGTGCTGTTCAGCTTAGAAATGAAATGCCTGGGAGGGGGTATGATAGAGGTCTATAAAACTATGAATAGTGTGCAAAAAAGTGTGTAGAAAAGTGTTTGCATTTTCACACAATACAAAAAACAGGGGTCACCTGATGCAATTAACAGGCACAATGTTTAATAAAAACAAGAAAGTACTCTTTCACTCAGCACGTGATTACCCTGTGGAACTCATTGCCATGAGATGTGATGCCTAAAGTATAACTGGCTTCAAAAAAGAACTGGCTAAATTCATGGTCCATCAGTGGCTATTAGCCAAGATGATCAGGGGTGTAACCCCATGCTGAGAGGAACCCTAAACCTCTGCCAGAAGCTGGGAGGGGAATAGATAGATCACTCCAATTGCCCTGTTCTGCTCACACTCCCCCTGAAACTCTGGTGTGAGCCACTGTTGGAAGACGGGATACTGGGCTAGATGGGCCATTGGTCTGGCCCACTATGGCTGTTAGGTTCTTGTTGATATACAGTGGTTTAATATTTCTGTTGGGGCTGGATGGGCTCGTCAAGTATGCTAACTGAAGGAGATCTCAAAAAATCTATTGACAATTTCTTTAAGAACAAGAGTGAAATAGAACCTTTGAGGGAGAGCTACTAATTTTAAACTAGTATCCAAGATGATTAGTGTGTGAGGAAACTAGTCTGCCCTACAGTGTAGTGAACCATCAGAAGGAAACTTAATCATCCACGTTACATATTAGCAGGGGGGAAAAGTCTTAGAGAAATGATCTAACATCATAAAAATGGCTGGCTTTCCAGATGGACTACATGCAAATATTACCTTATTTAAAAAAAGGTAAGAACAAATTCTTGATAAAGGGAGAGGAATATGGTGAAATGGCATATGTCAGCCACATGGAGAGGAGGAATCCTTCCTAAAGGCTGTATGGTAGGAGTGTTGCAGCCGATAGAATGTTAGAATTTTTAATGGCATCTTGTCACAGGGCGCACCACTCACCTCCGGACTGGCGCCGCCTCCTGGTACTCTCTCGGGATTACCTCGAGCTGTTTCCAGGAGCTGGAGTTTTAAGAAAAATACCAAGTATGCAAGATAAAAATCACAGGAGCTGTCAACACTGATACCGTGCTAGCAATTGTCCCTGTTAATACTAAACATATACAGACAGATGTGAGAGTGAAGATGCTACTTTAGTCGTCTTGCACACGGTATGTGAATTTCAATATCTGCTGAGCTCCTAAATGCCAAGCAATGGGAACAGTGCAATATTTACAGGAGGTCTCAGCAATATCTTGCTTCTGCATTAGATTGAAGGAGTCAGGACAGTTAGGCCTTGGCTACACTGGAGAGTTGCAGCGCTGGTGGTGGGTTTACAGCGCTGCAATTTACTCACTGTCCACTTGCAAGGCACATACAGCACTGCATCTCCCTGGCTGCAGCGCTGACTGTACTCCTGCTCTGCCTGGGGTATAAGGGTTGCAGCACTGGTGATGCAGCGCTGCTCCGCAAGTGTGGCCACCAAAGCGCTGTAAATGGTCTCCAAGGTATTCGGAGGCATCCCAGAATGCCTGTTCAGCCACTCTGCTCATCAGTTCGCACTCTACTGCCCTGGCCTCAGGTGACCCGCCCTTTAAATGCCCCAGGAATTTTAAAAATCCCCTTCCTGTTTGCTCAGCCAGGTGTGGAGTGCAGTCAATCAGTGAATCTTTCCAGGTGACCATGCCTCCACACGCCAAACGAGCCCCAGCATGGAACAATGGCGAGTTGCTGGACCTCATCAGTGTTTGGGATGAGGAAGCTGTGCAGTCACTGCTGCGCACCAGCCGTAGGAATTACGATACCTATGGGCGGATTTCAAGGGTCATGCTGGAAAGGGGCCATGACCAGGAGGCGGTACAGTGCAGGGTTAAAGTAAAGGAGCTGCGGAGTGCCTATTGCAAAGTCCACGAGGGAAACCGCCGCTCCGGTGCAGCCCCCACGACCTGCCGTTTTTACAAGGAGCTGGACGCGATACTTGGGGGACCCTACTGCCAATCTGACGACCCACGATGGACACTTCAGAGCGGGAGGAGAGGAAGGGTGGGGGGGAGGAAAACCAAGGAGGTAAGGGGTACTGGGGTGGGGAGACACCCGGCGGTCCCAGGAGGCATGCAACCAGGAGCTCTTCTCAAGCCAGGAGGAAGTAGGCCAGTCGCAGCAGCTGGAACTGGTGAGGACAGGCAGAGGAGCGGTGTATGGTAAGCAGCGTTTATTTTCAGCTGATGGAAATGTTTTGGAGAGGATGCGGGCATCCGTCGACCATCGACACGACCATTACTCACATAGTCTACTTCGACGATTATTTTCTTACATTGCGCGCGGTCTAAGAACTACTCACTACTGTCCAATACTATGAGCTCGCTTTCCAAGATGACGATGTCTTACATAATCGCTCGCGTGCAGATTCTCTAAATTGCCTTACTAAGTGCTTAAACTCATATACAGATATCCTTCCGAGTTAAAATGGTGATCCTTTTAGGTGGGGGGGCGACTCTAGTAGCATCGGGTCGGTATCCATCAACTACATTCGCTAGTTACAGTCAGTGTCAGCTGGATTATCCTCTGTCAGTTCAACTATTGCCCTAGTCGCAATCTACTGCAGTTAGATAGCCATGTTGTATTGAACACGGGGAATTCACGTATTCCGCGTGTTATATCAACTAACTCGTATCTCATACTGGTCAGTCCATTCGTGACTCAGCCAAACAGTCTGGGTGCGTAGGCGCTGTGGGTTATGTGCGCTCTCTTTGGTATGGAAATTGCTAAAGTTGTGAAGACTGTAAATCTCTTCACTGTGTGGGAATAACTTCTGGTGAGATATAAACATTGGCTTGCCTTGTTAAGATGTTGCCTTTTTTGTCTTTCCAGCAGCTGTACCTTGTAGTTCTGTGGCACTGCCCGTATTATCAACATTGCTTAAAGATGCTCCAAAACCTCGGAAGACGCCGCGAAAAAGCAAAGAAGACATGCTGGCAGAGCAGTTATTGAATCACTCTGCCAGAGGGAGTCAAACAGGTGCAGGATCTGGCAGGGAAAGGGGAAAGCAGTATCCTGCGCAGAAAACGCAGCGGCAGGAGAAAAGCAAAGCAGTCTGTAAGCATACTGGTTGGCACCAAAACGGACTGTCTATCAGTGCTTGGTAGCCATTGCAGGCAGAGCATACTGTGGGTCCCCTCCTCCCCCTGTCCCAAAGCCTCTTTCTTGTGCCCCATGTCAGCTCCAAACCCTTCCCCAGATCCAGTTCTACACACCAGTGCCTCCAACAACCTGTGACGTTCCCAACCAGCCTTGAGAACTACGACCTTGTACCCTTGGCATCAACCTCCATCACCATGCAAGTAGAGGCATCCTGAAGTGCAGCAGTCATTGCACAGCACTCCAGACAGGACATATTTCAAAACTTGTGACGAGTACAGTTCCTCACCCACCCTCCTGCCCTTTTAGAGTTCCCAAATGTTGTGTGTCTGTCTCATAAAGTTATTTTCTTTTCAGTAATATGGAATTCTTGGCTTTGAAAACAGTCTTTGTTTATTGGCAGAAAGTCAACGATATCTTAGCCCAGGAAAGAAGAACAGGCACTGCAATCAGTGTTAGGAAAAACAGATTTCCTACTAACATTGTAACACTTGCATTTCACTCCCGTTTTGCAAGGCTCTGACTTACGTTGGTTTTCAGCCCAATTCCTCCTTCAAGGCATCCCTAATTCTTGTAGCCCTGTGCTGGGGCCTCTTCTAGTACCCTGCGCTCTGGCTTGTGCAAATCAGCCTCCAGGCGTTGAACCTCGAGGTGTTCCTGACTGAATTTTCACCCTTTCCTCACAAATTATTTTATGGAGGGTTACAGCACGTGGATATAACTACAGGATGCTGCTTTCCCCCAAGTCTTAGCTTCCCGTACAGAATCTCCAGCGCCTGTAAACAGCCAAAAGCACACTGCACAGTCATTCTGCACCGGCTCAGCTTGTAGTTGAACCGGTCTTGCTCCTGTCAAGCCTTCCTGTATACGGTGATCCACAAGCACCTTGGAGAACCAATAGAGAAATTACCCCTTCCGATTAATGTACTCGGGATGCTAGGTGGGTGGTGCCAGAATAAAAATATGCATCCCATCTATCGTGCCTCCACGTTAGGGAAATCCATTTGTGCAAGCCATCCAGAATGTCTGCACTGTTCCCCAGAGTCCGGTTTCTTCTTAGCATAGCGATTTAATGGCCCTGCTGCATCAACACGATTCCGACGGTCGACTTTCCCACTCCAAGCTGGTTCGCGACTGATCGGTAGCTGTCTGGAGTTGCCAGCTTCCAGACTGCAATAGCCATCCACTTCTCCACCGGCAGGGCAGCTCTCAATCTCGTGTCCTTGTGCCGCATGGTGGGAGCGAGCTCCTCCACAGTCCCATGAAAGGGGCTTTTCTCATCCAAAAGTTCTGCAGCCACTGCTCGTCATCCCAGACTTCCAAGACGATGTGATCCCACCACTCAGTGCTTGTTTCCCGAGCCCAAAAGCGGTGTTCCACGGTGCTGAGCATTTCCATGAATGCCACAAGCAATTTAGAGTCATACGCGTCAGGCGAATCGATATCATCGTCGGACTCCTCACTGTCACTTTGGAGCTAAAGGAATAGCTCAAATGCCAAACGTGACGTGCTAGCGACACTCGTCAGCAAAGTCCTCAACAGCTCGGGCTCAATTTCCCACAGAAATCGTGCTGCACAGAAACCGTTCGGAGACTCACAATGGCGCCAAACATGGACAGAAAAACAGTGACTGCTGAGACGTGAAGTGATGCACCACGGGGCGTTGGGACAGGAAGCAGAATGACCCGCACCCTTCCGTCCCCTTCCCACAACCCACGGCGCCAAAATGGGACGAGGTGCTCTGTGGGATAGCTGCCTACAATGCACCACTCCCAACAGCGCTGCAAGTGCTGCAAATGTGGCCACACTGCAGCGCTAGTAGCTGTTAGTGTGGCCACACTGCAGTACTTTCCCTACACAGCTGTACGAACACAGCTGTAACTCCCAGCGCTGTAAAGCTGTAAGTGTAGCCATGGCCTCAGTGTAACTTTGTGCAGTGGCAGTATCATAACCAATGAAATTAATCTGAGGTGTGATTATTGCTAGTTGAAAACTTTTCCCAATACCTAAGCTACTGCATAGGCAGCTTCTGCCAGCCAATTTAGAGGAGAGGTTGTTAATGTTCATCTCTGAGTAAGCAAAATATGCAAGAAGAGGCAATGAAAAATATTATCAGACTATAATGGATATTGGTGAGAAAGCTGTGATGCTGTTAGTGTACAAAAATATAATGCAAATTATGTAGATTGATACAATCTCCTTATAAGAGCTTGGTTAAAACAAAATAATTGTACAAAACAAAATCTTCTGGAAAGTCATTTTCAGAGCACATTTACCACACATGTTCTGACAAAAGCAGCAGTATTTACAAATAGTAGGAATACTCGCTTTCACCTTATCCTTTGAAAAACTTTATTATTTTGACCCAAAATGTCACTTAAAGTAATATTTTTTTCCTCCTCCTAATCACTTGAGCCAATTATTTGCCTACTTGATCTCTCCTTTTGTTTTGTCATCCTTTGCCAATGTCTGCTTTATGTAAGCTGCAAGAGGCAATTTCCTTAGAGGAGAAAAAGCACAAGCCTTTGAAGGTTAATCTGTGAGAGTATTCTGTTATTGCTATATGCTTAAGGAATTATAATGCTTTATGAAACTCATTTAAAAAAAAAAGCAAAAAGCCAAACCCTCCATAACTATACCATTCTGCCTTGGCCAAACTTTTTGGCCCGAGGGCCACATCTGGGTGTGGAAATTATATGGTAGGCCATGAATGCTCACAGAATTGGGGGAAGAGGGAGTTTGGGAGGGCTCTGGCTGGGGGTGTGGACTCTGGGGTGAGGCTGGGGATGAGGGGTTGGGGGTGCAGGAGGGTGCCCCAGGCTGGGACAGAGGGGTATGGAGGGGGATCAGGCCTGGGGCAGAGGGTTGGGGCGCAGGAGGAAGTCAGTATGGCATCTCCAGGTGGTGCTTACCTCAAGCAGCTCCCAAGCATCATGTCCCTCTCTGGCTCCTACGTCGAGGCACAGCCAGGCATCTCTGCACGCTGCCCTGTCTGCCAGCATTGCCCCCACAGCTTCCATTGGCTGCTGTTCCCGGCCAATGGGAGCTGCAGGGGGCAGCTCTTGGGGTGGGGGCAGTGTGCAGAGCCCCTGGCAGCCCCTACGCATATGAGCCAGAGAGAGGTCATGCTGCTGCTTCTGGGAGCTGTGCAGAGTGGAGCAAGACCCCGCTCCCGCTCCCTGGCTAGAGCACCAGAGCAGGGCAAGCCCCAGACCCCACTTCCTGGCAGGAGGTCAAGGGCCCAATTAAAACATCTGGAGGGCCGGATGTGGCCCCTGGGCTGTAGTTTGCCCATCTCTGCTTTAGATCAAGTTTCCTTTTCAATACTGAATAGTAAAGACACATACCCTTTGTTTGTTTTTTCCATATTCACTTCTTCCTGTGTTTATCCCCACCTAAAGTCTTAATCTTCTCTAGCACTTCCTCAGCATCCAGTTTTGATGTTACAATCTGGTGGCTTTCAGGCTGAAGTTTTAAGTACAGATGATGGTGAAAACTTAAATACCTTGCTGAACTGGGCCCAAAAATAGGAGTTGTATTTCTTAAGTGCATGTATAACTCCACTGAAGACAGTGGGCCTCCTGGCTCATGTAAAGTTACTCATGTGCTAAAGTACCTTGCTTAACTGGGGCCTTAATGTATGTATCCGTAATAAGAAAAGGAAAAACAGACTGAAAGGCAGAATCACTTCTAAATTATTTCAGTAACAATGAGTACATTAGAAATGCTTTAGATTCTACAAAAACGCAAGGATCTAAAATTAAAGGACAATGGACGTGTTCTTGGTTTTCAAATAAATTCTGCCATCTGTTTAGACTCAGACTATGAGTCTAGTCTGAGTCTATACAGATGGCAGAATTTATCTGAAAACCAAGAACACGTCCATTGTGCTTTAATTTTAGATCCTTGCGTTTTTGTACAGACCTGCAATGAAGATGACATTAGACTCCCAGGGAAGAAAGTAAAGATGTGCTGCCATATGTAGTCTGTTCACATGTCGTTGGCAGATCTTTAAACAAAGAACTTTTATTGAATCTATTTGTAAAAGTCAGTTGAAATAATTACATGCTTTTACGGCCCTGTTCATGTACTTGCAAAAACTGTGCTTGGAAAGGAGTAGTGAAGAGCAAAGCTTTCTCTAGACAGTTTCCCTTTATCTTGTGGTGACTTGTCTCTGGTATGCCAAGGGCTGGTGCAAGGCAGTTTCGCGCCCTAGGCGAAACTTCCACTTTGCGCCACTCCCCCCACCCAGCTAACCCGCCCCCCCCCGCCATCTCCCATGGCAGCTACGACGCACCCCCAGCCCTCCAAACAGAGGAGCCCCCCCCTGCAGCAGCTACCTCCCTCCTCGCAGCTAACTCGCCAGGAGCCCCATATGGCAGTTAACACCCCAGGGAGCCTGCTCAGCTCAGCTCTGCTCCACCTCCTCCGCTAGCATAGGCCAGCATGCTCTAATCTCCTCCCCTCCGAGGCTTGCAGTGCTGATGGAAGATTAGAGCGGGGCTATGTGCTCAGCAGAGAGTAGAAGTAAGGTGATCTGGGTGGGGGCGGCCTCCCTGTGGCCTCCCTCCCCCCATTTACTGCGGCGCCCTCCCTGTGGCCCCGTCTCAATCACCTCCACTCACCTCCTCGCCTGAAGAGGTGCTTTTAGGCGCCCTCAACCACTAGCATCCTACACAGCAACTACTTCACC
The DNA here is from genome assembly GCF_003597395.2 of Chelonoidis abingdonii. Lineage (NCBI taxonomy): Eukaryota > Metazoa > Chordata > Testudines > Testudinidae > Chelonoidis > Chelonoidis abingdonii. Next base: position 114,745,546 of record NC_133769.1, read on the forward strand.
TAGTGGTTGCCACGGCCCTAGGTACGCAGTCTTAAGGGTGTATTCCCATAGCACTTATATCCATCTGTCAGCTGGACTTGTTAATGGTGATGTGTTGCACTGAAACAATTTAAACGCTCGCCTTTGAGTGGAAATACTTATGTAGGGACAGAGGGCCTTGATTTCTTAGGTTAAGACACTTCAGTGTAGACCTTCTGGCATACACACAACACCAGGATAGTTTCTTGTTTGAAGAAAAGCAGGTCCTATATTCTTGGCCAATTCTATAAAATTGCAGATATCTTTGGCTTTCTCTGGTTTTTCCCGTCCATTTTCTTTGGACAGCAAAAGTGTGATCTCTTTTGGGGCTTCAATATTTTCTCTCCAGGAGCTCCACTATCATATGAAGTTCAGAGGGTCAGATTCTTGCCCATTATGGGTTCAGTCAATATAGCTTGATAAGTGCTGAATAAATGTTCTGTTGGCTATTTTTTTGTTTCCCTAAGTACAGTAGAACCTCAGAGTTATGAACACAGTTATGAATTGACCAGTCACATGCACCTCATTTGGAACTGGAAGTATGCAACCAGGCAGCTGAGACCAAAACAACAACAAAAACAACATTACTGTTGCAAGTATTTGCAAATGTAAACTACTTTAAAAAAAAAAGGGGGGGGAGTTCTTTAGAAAAGATTTGACAAGTAACGGAATCTGTTTCCTGTGCTTGTTTCATTTAAATTAAATAGTTTAAAAGCAGCATTTATCTTCTGCTAGTAAAGTTTGAAGAGCTGTATTAAGTCTGTTCAGTTGTAATAGCTGTCAAGCGATTAATCACACTGTTAATAGAATACATTTATTAAATATTGTTGGATGTTCTCGTATTGCAACTATATGATTTCAATTACACACAGATACAAAGTGTACAGTACTCACTTTCTATTCTTCTTTATTACAAGTTTTGCTCTGTAAAAAAACAAGGACTAGTATGTTTTTAATCACCAACTACAGGTACGTAGGCAATCTCTTTTATCATGAAAGTTGAACTTAAATGTAGATTATTTCTAAAAATCGTGCATTTTCACGAATAACAAGTGCAAGTTTAGAGTCTGCAAGTCCACTCAAGTCCTACCTTGTTTTGTCTGAGTGATTGGCTGCACAATTGTTTACTTTGAGAAGGACATAATGCTGCCTGCTTCTTTTACAATGTCACCCTGAATAGAGAACAGGCATCACATGGGGCACTGTTTAGCAGTGTCACCAAAATATTTACAGGCCAATGCAAAGCAGTCATATGCGTCCTTCATGCTATAACCATCATTCCAGGGCGGGTACATCCATGCTGATACAGATTCTGCTCGTTAAAATCCAAGCAGTGTAGACCAATGCATTTCCATTTTCAATTATCTGAGTCAGATGCCACGCAGAAGGTTGATTCCTTTTTGGTGTTCGGGCTTCGTAAGTTCGCATCAGAGTGTTGCTCTCTTAAGACTTCTGACGATCTGTCACGACTCACCCTCTCAGATTTGAACAGCACTTCAGATTCTTAATTCTTGCGTCAAAGTGCTGTAGCGTCTTTAAGCAGTCTCCACATTGGTACCGTCTTTGGTTTTGTGTAATCTCAGCTGAAAGTGTTCTTAAACTGAAAGCAACCATGGTTGGTATCATCCAAGCACGCTATGAAGTGAAATATATGCGAATGCATAGAGCAGGTAACGTAGCAGTTCTCCCTAAGGAGTTCAGTCACAAATTTAGTTAACTACAATTTTTTTTCTTTATTGAGCGTCATCAGCATGGTAAGCATGTCCTCGTGGAATGGTGGCTTGAAGCATGAAGGGCATATATGGCCATGTAAATACCTTGCAGTGCCAGCTGCAAAAAAGCCATGCAAATGCCTATTCTCACTTTCTGGTGACACTGTAAATAAGAAGAGGGCAGCATTATCTCCTGTAAATGTAAACAAACTTGTTTCTTAATGATTGTCTTAAGAAGTTGGACTGAGTGGCCTTGTAGGCTCTGAAGTTTCAGGTTGTCTTATTTTTTGAGTTCAGTTATGTAACAAAAAAATCTAAATTTGTAAATTGCACTTCCATGACAAAAATTGCACTGCAGAACTTGTATGAAGTGAATTGAAAAACACTATTCCTTTTGTATATCATTTTTACAGTGCAAATATTTGTAATAAATATACACTTTGATTTCAAATATAACAGAATACAATATATATGAAAATGTAGGAAAAATCCAAAATATTTAATAAATTTCAATTGGTCTTCTATTGTTAAACAGTACAATTAAAACTGCGATTAATGGTGATTTATTTTTTTGAGTTAATCGCGTGAGTTAACTGTGATTGATCAACAGCCCTAGTTGTAAACTTTTGAAAAAACAACTCTGAACAAAATATTGTGGTAGTTTATGAACAACCTTTATTCCCAGGAGGGGGTTGTAACAACTGAGGGTCTACTGTATAATTAGTTGTTTTAATTCCCCCTCAGATGCATTCAGGAGGTAGGCAGCTCAACAGTGCTGAATCATCTGGTTTAAAACAAAAACAAGGAAATTGTTCAGGTCCCACCTCAGAAGAGTCTTTCACCGTTCTTCTAGGTCACTCAAACCTATTTTAGAGTTGAATGTGAATTCTTCTCTTCAAGAACCTTTCTTTAGGATTTAGACCAGGAGTCGGCAACCTTTCAGAAGTAGTGTGCCAAGTCTTCATTTATTCACTCTAATTTAAGGTTTCGCGTGCCAGTAATTCATTTTAACATTTTTAGAAGGTCCCTTTATCTAAGTCTATAATGTATAATAAACTATTGTATGTAAAGTAAATAAGGTTTTTAAAATGTTGAAGAAGCTTCATTTAAAATTAAATTTAAAACGTGGAGCCCCCCAGACTGGTGGCCAGGACCCGGGCAGTGTGAGTGCCACTGAAAAATCAGTTTGCGTGCCGCCTTCGGCACGTGTGCCATAGGTTGCGTACCCCTGATTTAGACTCTGTGCCTTGTGATCCATATGATAAACCTGGATCAGTGTATGCTGCTGACTTTCAGGGTGCTTGCCTTAATGTAATATCACTGTGCATCAAGACCACAACATGTTGAAGGCTTTTCTTTTTGGATGAATGCTGACACTTGGCCCTGCCCTTTTGGCTTATCTATAGGGTTCTGCAATTTAATAGTCCCCTGGTGAGCTCTTCCCTCATTGTTAATCTTCCTGTCCTGCCCCTCTCCTTTATCTTCTGCTCCCTTTCCTCCTATCCTGTTCCAAGACTAATAATATTTGCAGTGTGTTGGCACTGTATTTTGCCTGTGTTTTGCAACCACTGAGTTGAAGTGTTGGCTTACTGTGTGCTGTAGGGCATGCAAAAGATAATGAAGTTTCAGGAGGTGTTGATTGTGGGGGAAGGTTCTCTACTGGAGGGTTTCAGAGAGAGAAGTGTGGGCAGGGGGATGCTTAAGGGTCATACAGAGGTAGTTTAAACACTATGTGGTCAAACTTGATAAAGCTGTGCCCATTGTCTCTAGTGCAGAAGCCCAGTTTTCAGAATTTAACATAGTTTGGCACAGACTAATCCAGTAAACATTGAGATGCATATTATGGAGCCTAAATTCAATAATTAAAACATAAAATAGGGATTTTACTTGTACTTTCACAGAGAATTTGAATGTAGCTATAATAGAGCTACTATTAACACTCCAATAATAAACCTGCAAACCTTTTGAGTTAATATGTGGCTGCTGCTCAAAAAGTGGCTTGGAGCTGCAATTTCATGGTTTGTCAGGAACGCCCATCAATTGAATTAAATCCTTTTATCGACTCTAGGCCATTTATTACCCCATGCATTAACTTTTACGGCAACATATAAAAATGGGTCTGGATGATGCATGGGATTGCTAACTGGATGTGAAATCAGGCTTCTGTGCCATTGATCTGAATCCTGCTCAGGTCAGTCGCAGCTGAAACTTGTTGCAATCTCACTGTTCAGTAGTCTTCCAAAGTGAGCTGGTGTTGATTAGGAATGGATGTGGCCACACTTATAAAATTATCCCTGTTTATCTCTTCCGACAGGAGAAGTGATTACTCCTGGTCCAGGGGAATCTACACCAGTGATGGGCTACCTGTGGCCCATCAGGACAATCTGATTGTGGGCTGTGAGACATTTTGCTGATGTTGACCATCTGCAGGCACGCCCCCGCAGGTCCCAGTGGCTGTGGATGGTCAACATCAGCAGAATGTCTCCTGTGCCCTGGTGGGCCACAGGTTACCTACCACTGGTCTACACTGTCACTTTCTAGTCGGTTCTATGTTGTGGCTAGGCACTGATCCTTAACGGCGCACCAAGCCAACCTCTCGCCTTTCACTGTGCTCTCTTTGAAGGTTCCTTTCCTTTCTTTGCACCTTCCATTTTAAGAAGAAGTTTTAGGGCTTGGCTACACTTGCAAGTTGCAGCGCTGGTGAGGGGGTTACAGCGCTGCAGCTTACTCGGTGTCCACACTTACAAAGCTCAGCCAGCGCTGCAACTCCCTGGCTGCAGCGCTGGCTGTACTCCTGGTCTGCTACGGGTGTAGCGAATCCAGCGCTGGTGATGCAGCGCTGCTCATCAGGTGTGGACA